>NC_053026.1:621433707-621679741 GCF_003073215.2 Triticum urartu
CCTGGGGTCTTGAGGGGTGCAGCCTGCCCCGATGTCTTGAAAGGTTCTGGGGCTCGGGTTAGCCTACCCGTGGCCCATTATTCCGACACCGTCATCACGGAGGGCTTGTACATCATCCTAGCCCCACCGATGAAGTGTGAGTAGTTTACCTCAGACCTTCAGGTCCATATTTAGTAGCTAGATGGCTTCTTTTCTCTCATTAGGCACCCCAGGCTTTACACTTTATGCTTCCGGCTCGTATGTTGTGTGGAATTGTGAGCGGATAACAATTTCACACAGGAAACAGCTATGACCATGATTACGCCAAGCTATTTAGGTGAGACTATAGAATACTCAAGCTTGCATGCCTGCAGGTCGACTCTAGAGGATCCCCGGGTACCGAGCTCGAATTCTTTTATGTATGATTGGTTATCTTTGCAAGTCTCTTCGAATTATCCGTTTGGTTTGGCCAACTAGATTGGTAGTTCTTGCCATGGGAGAAGTGCTTAGCTCTGGGTTCGATCTCGCGGTGTCCTTACCCAGTGACAGAAGGGGAAGCAAGGCATGTATTGTATCGTTGCCATCGAGGATAACAAGATGGGGTTTATTTCATATTGCATGAATTTATCTCTCGACATCATGTCATCTTGCTTAAGGCGTTACTCTGTTTTTAACTTAATACTCTAGATGCATGCTGGATAGTGGTCAATGAGTGGAGTAATAGTAGTAGATGCAGAATCGTTTCGATCTACTTGTCGCGGATGTGATGCCTCTATACATGATCATGCCTAGATATTCTCATAACTATGCTCAATTCTGTCAATTGCTCAACAGTAATTTGTTCACCCACCGTAGAATACTTATGCTCTTGAGAGAAGCCACTAGTGAAACCTATGGCCCCGGGTCTATTCTCATCATATCAATCTCCATCACTTTAATCTTGCTTTGCTTTTTTACTTTGCTTTTACTTTTTACTTTGCATCTTTATACCAAAAATATTATATCTATCAGATCTCACTCTCGTAAGTGACCGTGAAGGGATTGACAACCCCTAATCGCGTTGGTTGTGAGTAGCCATTGCTTTGTGCAGGTACGAGGGACTTGAGCGTGGGCTCCTACTGGATGGATACCTTGGTTCTCAAAAACTGAGGGAAATATTTACGCTACTCTTCTGCATCATCCCTTCCTCTTCGAAGAAAACCAACGCAAGCTCAAGACGTAGAACTTAACCATGTGCGGGGTCTGAGCTCCCATGCCTTTGACAGGACTGGGTGGAGACATCGGAGCAGATTAACCGTCCGACCCCTCTGCCCGAAGACACTGCGGACGCTCTCCTGACGGAGATGCGGACTCCGGCTCCTTATGAGGTGCCGGAGAAGACCAAGAAGAAGGCCAAGGGAACCCGAAAGAGTTCCCGGCGCCAGGTGGTATCGGACTCATCGTCCGATAACACCGAGACACACTCCTCCCATGAAAACGAGGGGAAGGAAGATGAATATTCTCCCCCTCCAGCTGGGGGAGACAAGAAAAGGAAGGCCACCCCAACTGGGGAGGCCGAAGGGTCCAAGAAGGGAAGGACTCTCCTTCCGGACTGCTCCACCACCGCCGCCGACGGCGAAGACGAGTGGCTGCTCAGGGCCAAGCCCCTGGCGAAGTCGTAAGTATTCGGATACCAGAGTAACTCATAGCATACCTTTGTCGCACTGCTTCTCCTAACGTTGAATATGATTATGCAGTCCGCCCCAAGCCCGTATCGATGCATCATCGTAGGATGGTTACTTGGACTTGTCGGACATGAATAGTGACACACTTCCAACTGCCTCCTCCCCTTGCCCTATGGACAATGCCGAGGTATTGTCTCAAGGGGCACCAAGCCGGGGGGAGATAGTCCCGGTGGCGCCTCAAGGCGACCTTCCGGACTCCAGGAGCAAAGGGAGCAAGGCTCCCGGGGGCTCCAAGTTCAGCTCTTAGCCGAACACCGCGCCGGAACCTCTAGTGGTTCCGGACTCAGGCAGGCGGCCCCCTTCCAAAAGGGGCAAGCCGCCCGTGCCGGTGACCTCTGTCCATCCAGAGGCACCGGACAACCTGCTGGGAGCGCTTCGCGGCGCTTCCATCGACGAAGAGCACCGCACTATTATGAGTGCAGTGATCAAGAAGGTTTAGTCCGCCAAGTGCGGACTGATTGAAGCCTGTGCCAGCCTTCTAACAGGCTTTGAAGTAAGTATTTAAAATATAGGAAAAATATTACCGCATAGACAGTAGCCCGTGATGCTCTGTTTGGTGTTCACAAAGAAAAGCCGAATAGAGGATCAAATAATATCTGCAGGAGTCTAATATAAGTATGTCTGTATGCGTATGCAGGCTTCACTTCTGACCTCTGCCGCACTAACTGCGGAGGTCGCCGCACTGAAGCAGGACCTTGAGGGGTCCGAGAAAGAGCTCGGTCTTGCCAAGAGGCGGCTCGAGGAGAACAAAGGTAAGTAATAACTTGTCTATATAAAAAAGAAAATGTGGTTGCCAAATGATAGGATCATCATGAATGTGCCAGGGGCCACGACCGAAGTGGCGACCCTGAAGCAAGCGTTGTCCGAGGCCAAAGACAAAGCGGCCAAGGAGCGCACTGAGCGGGAAAAGCAAGAGGCACGGGTGGGCGAGGTACGGAAAGAGCTCCAGGCTCTCGTGAAGAAGCACGAGGCTTTGGAGCTTGACTCGAAGACGCGAGAGTCCGAGCTTGTCGCGGCCCTCGAGAGCACAAAGAATGCCAAGGCCAAAGCCCAAAAGGCCCTCCAGGAAATTGAGGTGATGAGGAAGATAGCGGCGGGTAAGGCATTCAATATGCAAAGCAAGCATGTGAAAGTAAATTACTAGTTACTTACCCGAGTCCGGAGCTCTCCAGGAGCATTCGCCGATTTGCCCCGCAGCCTGTCGGATGCCGCGAAGTATTACCAGGCCAAGGAGGGAAGCTCGACGGAGAAGTTGTTCTAGTCTCAGTATACTGGGACCGAACACCCGGTGCCTATGAGCGACCAGCTGAACCAACTGGTCGAGCTAGACAAGGCGGCCGAACAGGCCATGAGGGGCTTTATAGTCCGGATGTGGCCTAGCGACTCCCTTCCCAATACCTACTTCGGCCTGGTGAGGCGGCTTGTGGATGCCTGCCCACGGCTGGAAGTCATCAAGCGGTCCGTCTGTATCGAAGGTGCCCGCCGGGCTTTTGCCCGTGCAAAGGTGAACTAGGCCAAGATGGACGCCAAGAAGCTGGTGAAGGAGGGGCCGCCGCAGGGCAAGTAGCATCGCCACCCCGAAATGTATTATGAGGGTATCCTGAAGGGTGCCCGTCTTGTGGTAGACGAGTGTGCGAAGGATGTAATATTTGAATGAGCTCGCTCGTGTGATCCTGTATTATGAAAACTTGTTCATATGCGCTATGCAACGCTTGTTCGAATTTAAAGTATTACCTTATGTGCGGCTGTTTATCAAATCTGAGAGATGGCCAGTCGTCGGCTTCTGCCCCTATGCCACGAGTGCTGGGGTGTTCGGGATAAATCTGAGCACTCTTTTTCCCATTGTTGGGTCCTTCGAGGGAGGTGCTAAGTACAACGAACAAGGCAATCGGACTATATTGCTTTATCACCCTCACTTAGCCATAGAGTTCTACAATTTTAAATTTTGGCGAAGCCCCTAGTATTTGGAAGGCTGAATTCGGGGCGCTATACACGCCTTAAGCCGGACAAAGCCGACTCCTCGCTCTAAGCGGCATAAGTCTTTAGGGACTCGAGACCTCTCGAACAGCGACCAGCTCTCGCCTTATCATGACAGTCAATTTTAGCTTTCTCTACTGAGGTGCTTAGCCCAGCTGAACCGTGGCACAATCGCAGTAGTTCTCCCAGTGCTACCTTAGCCGATATATCGGAACGTAAGGTACCAAAACATGGGAGCCGGGCAAACCCAACTATTGACCCAAGACATGATTCGGAGCTGATGCATATAGTGCTCTAAGTTCGTGGTGCTGCACTGTCGAAAGTGTTCGGACTTCTCACGCCGTATTATGGGGTATGCTTAAGCCCCTGGCGTATTGGCCGTACCAGAGTGTACGGGTGCTGAATGTCATGAATGAACACACACACACACATATATATATATGTTGCTATAATAGTCTAGTGCTATGCATTGTTTATTCAAAAAGGTGTGTTAAAGCAGAATGATACAAGTAGTGCGATAAGCAAAAAGTAGGACTATTTGACATGTCCCCTCCAAGGGCAAGCTGAGGAATGGTATTTAAAGCAAGTATTTCACTCGTTATCGGGATCCACCTGGGAGTTCCGTGGTGCGACCTAGCTTTCTGCCTCCTTGGTTGCTGCATCATACTGCCGGACAAGGTTTCCAGAGATTAAAGTACTGAAAGAGAGAAAACTAACAAAGCGGGAAGCCCCTAGTGCGGTTGAGCCACGTCTTGGGGCGTGCCGTAGTCATGCCCCCCTCCCCACCTATGCCCATGGTATTTTCAATGCATGATTATGTACGCCTGGCTGGGACTGGGGTGGGGGCCGTATTGCTATGCGAGCTCAGAACGTGCCAGGCGGTCTTGTTGCTGATTACTTCGGGCGCGCTTGAAGGTGTCCGGGTCCTTAATCGCCGAACTGGTGGATTGCCTTAAGAGGCTGCTTTGCGCTTCTGCTGCGAGGGCCGCAGTGTGCTCCTCCGTGCAGAGAGAGCCCTCTGTGTTTCCATTAACTGTGATGACCCCCCGAGGTCCTGGCATCTTGAGCTTGAGGTATGCATAATGCGGTACCGCATTGAATATTGCAAATGCGGTTCGCCCGAGCAGTGCATGATAGCCACTGCGGAACGGGACTATATCGAAGATTAACTCCTCACTTCTGAAGTTATCTAGGGATCCAAAGACCACTTCCAGTGTGACTGAGCCTGTGCAATGGGCCTCTACACCTGGTATGACGCCTTTGAAGGTCGTTTTTGTGGGTTTGATCCTTGAGGGGTCTATACCCATTTTGCTCACTGTGTCTCGATAAAGCAGGTTCAGGCTGCTGCCACCATCCATAAGGACTCGAGTGAGGTGAAATCCGTCAATGATTGGGTCTAGGATCAGTGCGGCGAATCCGCCGTGACGGATACTAGTGGGGTGGTCCCTGCGATCGAAGGTGATCGGATAGGAGGACCATGGGTTGAACTTTGGGGCGACTGGCTCCAACGCATATACGCCCCTTAGCGCACGCTTCCGCTCCCTCTTGGGGATGTGGGTTGCGTATATCATGTTCACCATCCGTAGTTGTGGGGGGAACCTCTTCTGTCCTCCGGTGTTTGGCTGTCGGGGCTCCTCCTCGTCATCGCTATGTGACCCCTTATCTTTGTTTTCGGCATTTAACTTGCCGGCCTGCTTGAACACCCAACAATCCCTATTGGTGTGGTTGGCTGGCTTATCGGGGGTGCCATGTATTTGGCACGAGCGATCGAGTATTCGGTCCAAACTGGATGGGCCCGGAGTGCTTCTTTTGAATGGCTTTTTCCGCTGACCGGGTTTAGAGCCTTTGAATCTGGCATTGACTGTCGTATCCTCGGTATTGTCGTTGTTGATGTGGCGCTTGTGTTTGTTGCGACGTGATCAGCCAGTGCCATCCTTGGTATCCGAAGTACCATGGTTCTTTAATATGTTATTGCTGTGAGCCAGCCAGCTGTCTTCTCCCGCGCAAAAGCTGGTCATGAGTGTCGTGAGGGCTGCCATAGATTTCGGCTTTTCCTGGCCAAGGTGCCGGGCGAGCCACTCGTCGCAGATGTTGTGCTTAAAAGCTTCTAGAGCCTCTGCATCCGGATAGTCGACGATTTGATTTTTCTTTGTTAGGAACCGTGTCCATAATTTCCTAACCGATTCCTCTGGCTGCTGAATTATGTGGCTCAAGTCATCGACATCTGGTGGTCGCACATAAGTGCCCTGGAAGTTGTCGAGGAATGCGGCTTCCATATCTTCCCAACAGCCAATGGATTCTGCTGGCAGGTTGTTGAGCCAATGCCGAGCTGGTCCTTTTTGTTTGAGTGGGAGGTATTTGATGGCGTGTAGATCGTCACCGCGGGCCATGTGGATGTGCAGGAGGAAGTCCTCGATCCATACCGCAGGATCTGTTGTGCCGTCGTATGATTCGATATTTACAGGTTTGAAACCCTCTGGGATTTGTTGATCCATTACTTCGTCTGTGAAGCATAGGGGGTGTGCAGCGCCTCTGTACTGGGCTATATCGCGACTTAGCTCAAATGAGTCTTTTCCGCTGTGTTCGGCCCGGCTGGACTTGCTTTTACTGTATCCGGCATGACGGTTATCGTCTCACGTTGTGGCGCGCCCTCGTGATCCGTAGATCGATCTTGTGTGTTTTGCTTTGTCCTCCAATACGTCTCGTAGGTCTGACGTATTTCCTCATGCCTTGACATTTTTATTTGAGTGGCGTCGGGGTGCGGGCTGAGCTTTTGGCTGAAATGCCTCTCTGTCACGGCCACGAGGTGGCCGATCAGCCGCGTCATACGCTGGAGATGTAGGTTTTGCTGCTTCCTCCTCCAGTCGGGATAGCAACCTGCGCTTTGGGTAACACTTGGAGGGGCGTTCGAGTTTATATTCCTCGGCCGCAAGGACTTCAGTCCATCTATCGGCTAGCAAATCTTGATCAACTTGAAGCTGCTGTTGCTTTTTCTTAAGGCTATTTGCCGTGGCTCTAAGCCGGCGCTTGGAGCGCTCTTGTTCGACGAGATCCTTAGGCACGACAAATTCGTCATCATTGAGGCTTGCCTCGTCTTCGGAGGGAGGCAAGTAATTATCATCCTCCGCCTCTCCATCTGCCGCTCTCAGGAGGGCTGGCTTCTCCATCCTCCTGCTCTACATCTTGCTGGAGGGGATTGTTATTATCTTCGGCACTGTCCGGAGTGCTATTATCTCCTGTGCCGGTATCACCGCTTTTGCCTTGGCGAGACTTAGAGCGGCGCCGCTGACGTCGGCGCTTGGGTTGCTTCTTGGAGGGGTCATCCTCCGTTGTCCCGTCGCCATTGCCTTCTTTGGGTGTGTCCACCATATATATGTCATATGACAAGGTGGCTGTCCAGTGCCCTGTGGGCAGTGGTTCTTGTTCGCCTCCTGCATCGTCGTCCATGCCGTCGATGTCTTCGGAGTCGAAGTCGAGCATGTCGGTCAAATCATCGACAGTGGCTACTAAGTGGGTGGTGGGTGGGCGGCGAATTTCTTCATCATCCGCATCCCAATCCTGCCGGACATAGTTCGGCCAGGACACTCCTCACAAGGAGAGAGATTTTAACGAGTTCAGTATGTCGGCGAAGGGCGAGTGCTGAAAGATATCCACGGAGGTAAACTCCATGATAGGCGCCCAGTCGGATTCGATAGGCATGGGCACAGGCGGTTCGGAGTCTGTGGCCAGGGAAGGATCCGGCAGCTTGGCATCATGACTCTCGTGAAGGGTAAGGTCGATACTCGGCTCGATCGCTGATGAGGATACGGCCTCCGTGGAGGGTTCTATCCACCCGTCCATGGATGGCGCAGCTGGCTCCGAATTGAGGGTCGGAGCGGTTGCCGGCGCGATCTCCTGAACACTGTTTGATGGCAGAGCTAAATCATGCTCATCATGACCGTGTAGCGCACTAGGCAGGGGCTCGAATCCATCGAAGATCAAGTCTCTACGGATATCGGCCATGTAATTTAAGCTTCCAAACCTGACCTGGTGGCCAAGGGCGTAACTCTCGATCTGCTCCAGATGGCCAAGCGAGTTGGCCCGAAGTGCGAAGCCGCCGAATACAAAGATCTGTCCGGGAAGAAAAGTCTCACCCTGGACTGCATCGCTATCGATGATTGAGGGAGCCATCAAGCCTAATGATGACGACACGGAGGAACTCTCAATGAAAGCACCAATGTCAGTGTCAAAACCGGCGGATCTCGGGTAGGGGGTCCCGAACTGTGCGTCTAAGGCGGATGGTAACAGGAGGCAGGGGACACGATGTTTTACCCAGGTTCGAGCCCTCTTGATGGAGGTAAAACCCTACATCCTGCTTGATTTATTCTTGATAATATGAGTAGTACAAGAGTTGATCTACCACGAGATCGGAGAGGCTAAACCCTAGAAGCTAGCCTATGGTATGATTGTATGTTGTCCTACGGACTAGAACCCTCCGGTTTATATAGACACCGGAGGAGGCTAGGGTTACACAAGGTCGGTTACAAAGGAGGAGATATACATATCCGTATTGCCTAGCTTGCCTTCCATGCCAAGTAGAGTCCCATCTGAACACGGGACGAAGTCTTCAATCTCGTATCTTCATAGTCCAACAGTCCGGCCAAAGGATATAGTCTGGCTGTCCGGAGACCCCCTAATCCAGGACTCCCTCAGTCTCTCTCCCTATCAGGAGAACCTTGGCCGAACTATGTCCGGCCAGAATGGGATGCGGACGACGAAGAAATTCGCTGCCCACCCACCACCCACTTTGTAGCCACTATCGACGACTTAACTGACATACTCGACTTCGGCTCTGAAGACTTTGATGGTATGTACGACGAAGCCGGAGACGAACAGGATCCACCGCCCTTGGGGCACTGGACCGCCACCTCATCATATGATATATACATGGTGGACACCCCCAAAGAAGCCAATGGCGACGAGACAGCGGAAGATGACCCCTCCAAGAAGCAACCGAAGCGCCGACGTAAGCGACGCCGCTCTAAGTCCCGCCACAGCAAGAGCAGTGATACCGGCACAGGATATAATAACACTCCGGATAGCGCTGAAGACAACAACAATCCCCTCCAGCACGGTGTAGAGCTCGAGGACGAACAAGCTAGCCCTCCAGAGCAGGCAGCAGATGGAGAACCGGAGGAGGACAATTACATGCCTCTCTCCGAAGACGAGGCGAGCCTTGGCGACGACGAGTTTATCGTGCCTGAGGACCCCGTCGAGCAAGAGCACTTCAAGCACCGGCTTATGGCCACGGCAAATAGCCTAAAGAAGAAACAACAACAACTTCAAGCTGATCAATACCTGCTAGCAGACAGATGGACCGAAGTCCTTGCGGCCAAGGAACATGAACTCGAGTGCCCATCCAAGTGTTACCCAAAACGCAAGTTGCTACCTCACCTCGAGGAGGAAGCATTGAAACCTCATTCACTAGTGTACAATGCGGCTGACCGGCCACTACGTGGCCATGCCAGAGAGGCGTTTCTGCCTAAAATTCAGACCGCACCCCATCGCCACTCAGTTAAAAATACTAAGGCCCAGGGCAACACAGAGGACCTGCGAGACATCTTGGACAGTAAGGAAAAAAATCGCAAGGTCAATATATGGGACACGGGCACATGCGCCCACACGGGACGATGATCGTCGCGTCGAATACACCAAGAGTAAATCCGGCCAGGCCGAATACAGCAGACAAGACTCATACGAACTACGTCGGGATATAGTCCGGCACAGAGGTGCCACACACCCCCTATGCTTCACCGATGAAGTTATGAATCATGAATTCCCGGAGGGTTTCAAACCCATAAATATCGAATCATACGATGGCACAACAGATCCCGCTGTATGGATTTAGGATTTCCTCCTTCATATCCACATGGCTCGCGGTGACGATCTACATGCCATCAAGTATTTCCCACTAAAACTGAAAGGACCAGCTCGGCATTGGCTGAATAGCTTGCCAGCAGATTCCATTGGAAGTTGGGAGGATGTAGAAGATTCATTTCTTGACAACTTCCAGGGCACTTATGTGCGGCCACCAGATGCTGATGACTTGAGCCACATAACCTAGCAGCAAGGGGAATCGGCCAGACAATTCTGGACATGGTTCCTGACTAAGAAAAATCAAATTGTAGATTGTCCGGATGCAGAAGCCCTAGTGGCATTCAAGCATAACATCCGCGATGAGTGGCTCGCCCGCCACCTCGGCCAGGAGAAGCCGAAATCTATGGCAGCCCTCACAACACTCATGACCCGCTTTTGCACGGGCGAGGACAGCTGGCTGGCTCGCAGCAATAACACATCAAGGAATACGTATACCTCGGATACCAAAGACGTTAATGGTAGGAAGCATCGTAATAGACCAAAGCGCCGCAATAACGGTGATAACATCGAAGATACGGCAGTTAATGCCGGATTCAGAGGCTCTAGATCCGGTCAGCGGAAAAAGCCAGTTAAAAGAAGTACTCCGGCTCCGTCCAGTCTGGATCGCATATTGGATCGCTCGTGTCAAATCCACGGCATCCCTGACAAGCCAGCCAATCACACCAACAGAGAATGATGGTTGTTCAAGCAGGCCGTCAAGTTAAATGCCGAAAACAAGGACAAGGTGCTGCATAGCGATGACGAGGAGGAGCCCCAGCCACCAAACCCAGGAGGACAGAAGGGGTTACCCCCACAAGTGAAGACGGTGAACATGATATACGCAACCCACATTCCCAAGAGGGAGCAAAAGCATGCACTAAGGGACGTCTACGCGATGGAGCCCGTCGCCCCGAAGTTCAACCCATGGTCTGCTTGTCCGATCACCTTCGATCGCAGGGACCACCCCACTAGCATCCATCATGGCGGATCCGCCGCACTGGTCCTAGACCCCATCATTGACGGATTTCACCTCACTCGAGTCCTTATGGACGGCGGCAACAGCCTGAACCTGCTTTATCAGGATACAGTGCGAAAAATGGGTATCGATCCCTCAAGGATCAAACCCAGCAAAACCACCTTTAAAGGTGTCATCCCAGGTGTAGAGGCCCATTGCATAGGCTCAATCACACTGGAAGTGGTCTTCGGATCACCGGATAACTTCCGAAGCGAAGAGTTAATCTTCGACATTGTCCCGTTTCGCGGTGGCTATCATGCACTGCTCGGACGGACAACATTTGCAAAATTCAATGCAGTGTGGCATTACGCATACCTCAAGCTCAAGATGCCAGGACCCCACGGGGTCATAACAGAAAATGGAAACACAGAACACTCGCTCCGTACGGAACATCACACTGCGGCCCTTGCAGCAGAGGCACAAAGCAGCCTGTTCAAGCAGACCACTCATTCGGCGTTACAGCCCCCGGACACCTTCAAGCGAGTTCGGAACAATCTGCAATAGGATCGCCTGGCGCGATCAGCGCTCGCCTAGCAATCTGGCCCCCGTCCCATTCCCAGTGCAACGACGAAATTCGTGTCGCGCGTACATAACTACGCATTGAAAATACCATGGACATAGGCGGGGGCACAATCAGGACACGCCCTGCATTGTGGCTTAACCACACCAGGGGCTGTATACCTTTGGCATTCCTTTTCTTTTCTAGGGCCTAACTCTTCGGAAGCCCTTTCCAGCAGTCCGATTGCCGGACACATTCCGGAAGCAACAACCAAGGTGGCAAGAAGCTAAGATGAACACGGGAACCGACAGGTGGTCTCTAGTAATACTTGATATACCCGCTTTTCACTATTTATGCGTAGCTTGCCTTGGGATAGGACATTTCGAATTGTCCTACTTTATGCTTATTGCACTACTTGTACCAGTACGCTTCGACGTATTATTAAAATAACAATGCATATTATTAATCTGTCATTGCATTATTTCAGTTTTTCTCTTTCTCTTATATGTCCATTTACGAAATTCCGCACCTGCATGCTCAGGTACGGTCAGTACGCCAGGGGCTCTTATTTACCTCGTAATACGGCGCAAGAAGTCCGAACACTTTCAACAGTGTGGCACTCGAACATATAGCATTATATGCATCAGCTCTGAATCGTGTCTTGGGTCAAATGTTGGGTTGCCCAGCTCCCATGCTTTGGTACCTTACATTCCGCTATATCGGCTAAGGTAGCGGTGGGAGAACTACTGCGATTGTGTCCCGGTTCTTCCGGACGAGCACCTCAGTAGAGAAAGCCAAAAACTGACCGTCATGATAAGGCGAGAGACTGGTCGCTGTTCGAGGGGTCTCAAGTCCTTAAAGACTTTTTCCGCTTCGGGCGAGGAGTCGGCCTTGTATGGCTTAGGCGTGTATAGCGCCCCAAATTCGGCCCTCCGAATACCAGGGGCTTCGCCAAAAATTTAAAATCATAGACTTCTATGGCTAAGTGAGAGTGATAAAGCATTATAGTCCGATTGCCTGGTTCGTTGCACTGAACACCTCCCTTGAAGGACCCAAAATTGGGGTAAAGAGTGTTCAGATTTACCCCAAACACCCCAGTACTAGTTACATGGGGGCAGAAGCCGACGACTGGCCAACTCTCAGATTTTATAAATGGCCGCACAGAAGGTAATGTTCTAAATTAAGAAAGCGTTGCATGGTGCAAAACAACTCGTTTCATATTACAGGATCACATGGGCATGTTCATTCAAAAATTACATCCTTGGCACACTCATCTGCCAATAAGCGGGAACCCTTCAGGACGCTCTCATAGTAATTCTCGGGGCAGCGATGCTCCTTGCCCTCCGAAGGCCCCTCCTTCACAAGACCAAATTAGCTGTCGGACAGGGGCTCGCCAGGCCACATCCGGACTATAAGGCCCCTCATGGCCTGTTCGGCCGCCTAGTGAAGTTCGACCAACTGCTTCAGCTGGACGCTCAAGGACACGGGGTGTTCGGTCCCAGTACACTGAGACCAGAATAGTTTCTCCGTTGAGCTCCCCTCCTCAGCCCGATAAAACTCCATGGCATCCAGCACACTGCGGGGAAGATCTGCAAACGCTCCTGGAGAGCTCCGAACTCGGGTAAGAAAAAGTAAAGTGTCCTTCACATGCTTGCTTTGCATATTGAATGCCTTACCTGCTGCTATCTTCTTTGCCACATCAATCTCCTGGAGGGCCTTGTGGGCTTCGGCCTTGGCGCTCCGGACGCTTTCAAGCGCCTGCGCGAGCTCGGACTCTCGCGTCTTGGAGTCAAGCTCCAAGGACTCGTGCTTTTTGGCAAGAGCCTCGAGCTCTTGCTACACCTCGCCCACTAAGGCTTCTTGTTTCTCCCGTTCGATGCGTTCTTTCGCCGCTTTGTCTTCGGCCTCGGACAACGCCTTCCTCAGGGTCTCCACCTCGGTCGTGTCCCCTGACAAATTCATGATGATCCTATTACTTTACACCTAACTTCTTTTTAACTATATAAACTGGGGTATATCTTACCTTTGCTCTCTTCGAGCTGCCCCTTGGTAAGGCCGAGCTCGTCCTCGGACCGCTTCAGGGCCTACTTCAGCGCAGAGACCTCCGCAGTACGTGCGGCAGCGGCCAGCAGGGAAGCCTGCACATACACATAGACATATTCTAATTAGACTCCTGAGTTATCATTTGATACTCTATTCGGCTTTTCTTCGCGAACGCCGAACAGAGCATCAGGGGCTACTATCTATGCGTTAATATTTTCTTATATTTTGAACGCTTACCTCAAAGCCTGTTAGGAGGCTGGCGCAAGCTTCGGTCAGTCCGTTTTTGGCGGACTGAACCTTCTTGACCACCACACTCATGATAGCGCGGTGCTCTTCATCGATGGAAGCGCTGTGAAGCGCTTCCAGCAAGTTGTCCGGTGCCTCTGGTTGGACAGAGGACACTGGCACGGATGGTTGGCCCCATTAATGGGGGACCGCCTGCCTGAGTCCGGAACCATCAAAGGTTTCGGCGCAGTGTCCGGCTGGGGCCCGAACACGAAGCCCGTAGGAGCCTCGCTCCCTTGGTACCCAAGGTCCGGGAAGTCGCCGTGAGGCGCCCCCAGGATCACCTCCCCTTGGCTCGGTGCCTTTTGAGACAACACCCCGACGTTGTCCGTAGGGCGAGGGGTGGAAGCCGTCGGAGGAGAACCCCTGTTCATATCCGACGAGCCTAAAGAACCACTCGACGAGGGTATGTCAAGATGAGCTAGGGCCGGACTGCATAATCATGTTCGGCATGAGTAAAGGCAGTACAATAAAACATACCATGAAGTACTATGGTGTCCGGACACTTACGACTTCTCCAGGGGCTTGTCCCTGGGTAGCCACTCATCGCCGCTGTCGGCGGCCGTCGTGGCACAGTCCGGAGGGAGGGTCTTTCCCTTCTTGGACCCTTCGGCCTCCCCGGATGGGTCGGCCTTCCTTTTCTTGTCTTCGCCGGCTGGGGGGGGGGGACTTTTCTCCTCCTCCTCGTTTCCGTGGGAGGAGTGCGCGTCGGACTCACCGGACGATGAGTCCGATAGAACCTTGCACCGGAGACCCTTTCGGGTCCCCGTGGCCTTCTTCTTGGCCTTCTTTTCCGGCACCTCATAGGGTGCCGAAGTCAGCATCTTCGTTAGAAGAGCATCTGCAGGATCTTCGGGCAGGGGGTTGGACAATCAAGCTGCTCCGCTGTCTTTATCCAGTCATGTTAATGACATGAAAGCTTAGATCCAGCACATAACTAAACCAGGCAAATAAATACCGTGAGAAGCCTACCGGATGGGCGCGGCCCTTTGTGCTAAGTCCGCGATCCTCGGTGAGGGAGGAAGGCATCTCGGCGCCCTTGAACAGCACCCTCCAGACGTCCTCGTGTGTCGTGTCGTAGAGCTCTCGCAGCGTCTGGTGCTGGGCCGAGTCGAACTCCCACAAAACAAATGCCCGTCATTGGCACGGAATGATCTGGCGGAAGAGCATAACCTGGACCACGTTGGCGAGCTTGATTTTCTTGTTCGTCATGTTCTAGATGCAGGTCTGGAGTCCGGTCAGCTCTACCGAAGAACCCCAGGACAGGCCCTTCTTTTTCCAGGAGGTGAGCCGCATGGGGATTTTGGATCGAAATTTGGGGGCCGCCACCCAGTTAGAGTCACGCGGCTCGGTGATGTAGAACCACCCCGATTGCCACCCCTTTATGGTATCCATGTAGGTACCCTCGAGCCAGGTGACATTAGGCATCTTGCCCACCATGGCGCCTCTACACTCTACTTGCTGGCCACCCACCACCTACGGTTTGACATTGAAGGTTTTCTGCCATAGGCCGAAGTGGGGCCTGATGTGGAGGAAGGCCTCGCACACGACGATAAACGTAAGGTGTTGAGGATGAAGTTGGGGGGCAGATCATGAAAATCTAGCCCGTAGTAGAACATGAGCCCGCGGACAAACGGGTGGAGAGAGAATCCCAGTCCGCGGACGAAATGGGTAAGAAAAACTACCCACTCATGGGGTTCGGGCTTTGGGACGATCTGCCCCGCATTCGGCAGCCGGTGCGCGATATTCGCAGCTAGGTATCCGGCTTCCCGTAACTTTTTGATGTTCTCCTCCGTGACGGAGGAGACCATCCACTTGCCTCCTGCTCCGGACATGATTGGAGTGGTTCGAGAAGAAGAACGCGAGCTTGGGCACTAGAGCTCGGGTGTGTGGGAATGGGTAAGCGAGAAGGAAGAAGGCGTGGGTGCAAAAAGTAAATCTTTGTCCCTTTATAAGGGCGGAGGAGGCGATGAGTCTCCCCACTTTCCTGGCAAAACCGCTTATTCCCCAGGCACCGTAATTGATAGCGTTGTTGGGTTACCCATGTCCGTATTGATGAGAATCCCGTGATAAAGGGAACACGATCTCTGCTTTGACAAGACGTGTCAAGAAAACCGCCTCGCGATATGAGCGGAGCTGGTTAAGAAAAGCGGTTCGAGTAATAACCGGTCCATGAAGTGATGTCATACTGTCAAAACGTGTCAGCAAATTAGATTTGTGGAAGTATTATTCTCTCTACGGTGCTATGTGGAACTTATTTTGCAGGGTCGGACACTATCCTTGCATGCAGACTCTTCCATGGTGTATTCGGAGGAGGAACCCGCCTTGCAATGCCGAAGACAATACTGCGCGCCGGACTCATCGTCATTGAAGCCTGGTTCACAGGCTACTGAGGGAGTCCTGGATTAGGGGGTCTCTGGACAGCCGGACTATATTCTTTGGCCGGACTGTTGGACTATGAAGATACAAGATTGAAGACTTCGTCCTATGTCCGGATGGGACTCTACTTGGCGTGGAAGGCAAGCTAGGCAATACGGATATGTATATCTCCTCCTTTGTAACTGACCTTTTGTAACCCTAGCCCCCTCTAGTGTCTATATAAACCGGAGGGTTTTAGTCCGTAGGAGAAGATACAATCATACCATAGGCTAGCTTCTAGGGTTTAGCCTCTTTGATCTCGTGGTAGATCAACTCTTGTAATACTCATATCATCAAGAACAATCAAGCAGGACGTAGGGTATTACCTCCATCAAGAGGGACCGAACTTGGGTAAACATCGTGTCCCCTGCCTCATGTTACCATCCGCCTTAGACGCATAGTTCGGGACCCCCTACCCGAGATCCGCCGGTTTTGACACCGAGAGAGGTGTCACCTGATAATTTGAATCAGACGGATTAAGAGGTTGTCGGAAATAACCTGCCTTGGGATAAGAATTGTCAGAAGTGGGTGAGACCTCAGATCGACGCGTTCGAACCGGGGTGTCAGGTAAACCGGCGGACGTGACCTTTTGGCTGGTATGCCGGGTGGTTCGGCGAGCCTCGTGCTACTACTTCTTCAAAATAAAAGTTGGCTCCAAATGAGCAAGAGGATGAGAAAAGCTTACTTTCCGGACTGCTTGACGGATTTTTTGTGTTGGCATAGAGTCTGGACCGGAGGAAAGGGTAATTACCTCTACATCATCAGCTTGGCTGCCCTCGACGTCCTCCTGATAAGTATCATTGTCAATGAGATGCATGAAAAGGGAACCAAGTGAATCAAGTTCTACCTAAACTTTCGTTTCATCCGGGTCATCATCCAGTTCCATGTTGATGCGTTCAGCTGCCTTCCGCTTTGAGGTTTTCTTGACGGCTTTTGTTTTAGGACGGGAAGGTTTTGCCGCCTTCTCCTGAGGCTTCCTTTTCCAGAACGGATCATCACCCTATTAAAAGTGGGGCAAAGGATACAAAGCTTATACAGTACAAGGATATCAAGTGTAAAGTGGAAGATAATACTTATAGCAGGCGGTTTGTTTTTAGTATAAAAGGGGTTTAATCCGGTTTGGCGATAGACAGCCTCCGATTCATTCATTATCTTTTTGACAGACTCTGTTACTTCTTCGTCTGTTAGCTGAATGTTGATATGGCATTGGGAGTCTTCTACATTGCCAGTATACTCGCACATTAAACCGGTGCGACGACTTAATGGCAGGATGCTCTAGGATATCCAGCAACGGACAGAGTCTACACCTGACAAACCGTTGGCCATAAAGGCTCGGAGCTTGGCGAGTTGAGGGGCATATGAGGCCCGTTCCTGGGCACTTAGACGTTGCGGTAGTGGAAGAGTATTGGTGAGCCGGTGAGCACGGTAACCCGACAGAGGGTTCTCATCTTCAGGGGAGGTGTCTTTACCATAGAATCAAGTTTGATTCTAGTCTTTGGGGTGACTGTGCAGCTTAGCATGAGGAAAATCAACTTCTTTCCTTTTCTGAATGGAGACGCCGCAAAGTTCGGTATTGGGACCGTCTACGAATTCAGTACGCCAGTTCAGATGAAAGAAGTCACGGAACAACTCAACCGTTGGATCTTCTTGTAAGTACACTTCACAGAAGACTTGGAAGTTGCATATATTGGATACCGAGTTGGGTCCAATATCTTGAGGGTGGAGCTGAAAACTGGCAAGCACATCCCGGAAAAACTTTGACCCGGGCGGTTTGAAGCCACGACCTATGTGATCAACAAATACCACTGCTTCACCATGCTTGGGAGTAGGAGGATTCTCCGGTCTAGGAACTCGCCATCGGATCTCACTCTTTTTTGGTAAGGTACCAATTTTGACCATTCCAGTAAGCTGTTCTTTGGTAACCCAGGAGGGAGCCCAGTTGCAGGCATAAAACTGCTTGGCCATTGCAAGTGAAAAGCTGAAAAGAACTACCGGTTTAACAATTTATTCATGGTGGTGCATAAGGTGCAATGGGATAAAGAAATCCAACTATGTAAATTTCGTAAACCGGAGGCTGATACAATAATGAATGACAAAGTGGTAAATGGAACAAAGGTATACGCATACTGTTAAGCCGGAGTATGACAACGGAGATAATGGGATTGCCGGTTTACAAGGGGACTAATGGTATGTGATAGACTGCTTTCTACAAAGGTAAGCCGCCTATGTGATAAAGAGGATACAGATCTAAGGTAAGAACGACTAAGTAAGGTAAAACAGGTTTCACAAGGTTGCATGGAAATTTTGATCTACCATAAGACAGGAAAGCAAAAAGATTTAGACCTAAAAAGGTTGGTCCCGAAGCGGTTCAGAAAGGTCCAGATCAGTTTTTATGCGCATAAGGGTTTGTTGTGGTAAAAGAAGATAAGCCATTACACGTAATATATCAAGCTTGAGGTTTTTATCCATGGACTAAGGAGGAACAGGGAAGAACAGTGCCGGAGCCTCGATGAACTTCAATGAACAAGGAAACCCTAGGCAGATCTACAAAGGGGGGAAGGAAAGGACTTACCGCGGCTGTTGAAGCAGTGGAGGTACGCCGCGGCTCTCTGGTGCAACCAGGTTGATGAAGTGGCCAACGGAGAGGCAGAGGCGAAGCTCGGTGACGGCGGCGGCGCTCGGTTGCAGAGGTTTCGCAAGGAGGAAGAAGAAGCGAAGGAGACGAAGGGGAAAAGGGAATGGCCCTTGGTCCTATTTATAAAGCGACAAGTGCGTGAATCGAGGAGCTTAAAATGGATAGTTAAAAAGGATGTCGCCTCGATGGTTGGATATTCATTAATGAAGGGTATCTTCAGCTTCAACGAATAGATGACGTCATGGCGGTTTACTATGGATCTAAAGGATGACATCACGGCGGTTTACCAGATCCATACGAAGGTGCCAGGGCAAGAATTTTTCTAAGTATTGAAGATTGACATGAACAAGTTAAAATCAATCTGGGGCCTAATGTTGGGGATATGACTACTTGAGGTAAACTGGCTAGGAGTGGCCGCGTTAACTCCATGAATATAGAAGCCCATGAAGACGTGAGGATGGTGGCGCTTTACGAAGGCCCGAGGCCCAAAGGCGAGTTAAGGCTTGTAGATGTAAACCGACTCTTTCATGTAACTTGTATTGTAAGTTAGAAGGAATAGAGACCGAGCCGGACACATTTATGATCCGACCTCGGGACTCTGTAAATCGGTGGGCGTCAACCTATGTATATAAAGGGACGACCCGGCGGCGGTTTAGGGACGATACACAACAACTCGAGAGCCAGACAAAGCGGATTCGCTCCCTGGTCATTGAAACCCTAGCAATACCAATCACAACTAGACGTAGGCTTTTACCTTCATCGAAGGGGCCGAGCTAGTATAAACTCCTCGTGTCCCCTTGTCCGGTTTAGCCCCTTTAAGCTAACCCGTTGCGATGGCTCCATGACTAAGTCCTTTCACGAGGACATCTACCGTGACAAACCCACGACACTAACTTTATGAGAGAAGCATCTAGTGAAAACTGTGGCCCCCGGGTCTATTTTCTATCATATATTAAAACCAAAAATACAACAGACAACTACTCGAGAGCCAGGCAAAGCGGATTCACTCCCTGGTCAAAGAAACCCCAGCAATACCAATCACAACTAGATGTAGGCTTTTACCTTCATCGAAGGGGCCGAACTAGTATAAAATCCCTCGTGTCCCTTGTCCGGTTTAACCCCTTCAAGCTAACCCATAGCGCTGGCTCCACGACTAAGTCCTTTCACGAGGACTTCTGCTGTGACAAACCCACGACAGAACCTATTACTGAAACACCTGAGAATCCAAATGATATTTCTATTTCTGATGCTGAAACACAATCTGGTAATGAACTTGAAACTAGTGATAATGTTAATGATAATGATATAGAAATTGAACCTGCTATTGATCTTGATAACCCACAATCAAAGAATCAACGTTATGATAAGAGAGACTTTGTTGCTAGGAAACATGGTAAAGAAAGAGAACCATGGGTTCAAAAACCCATGCTTTTTCCTCCCAAACCATCCAAGAAAAAAGATGATGAGGATTTTGAGCGCTTTGCTGAAATGATTAGACCTATCCTTTTGCATATGCCATTAACTGATATGCTCAAAATGAATCCTTATGCTAAGTATATGAAAAATATTGTTACTAATAAAAGAAAGATACCGGAAGCTGAAATTTCCACCATGCTTGTGTAGGATCGAAATTATGTTTAGAGGGGGGGTGATTAGACTACTTGACCAAATAAAAATCTAACCTTTTCCCAATTTTAGTCTTTGGCAGATTTTAGCTATCTTAGCACACGTCAAGCAATCTTAACACAATTCAAGCAAGTATGCAAAGAGTCTATGAGCAGCGGAAAGTAAAGCATGCAACTTGCAAGAATGTAAAGGGAAGGGTTTGCAGAATTCAAACACAATTGGAGACACGGATGTTTTTGTCGTGATTCCGATAGGTGGTGCTATCATACATCCACGTTGATGGAGACTTCAACCCACGGAGGGTAACGGTTGCATGAGTCCACGGAGGGCTCCACCCACGAAGGGTCCACGAAGAAGCAACCTTGTCTATCCCATCATGGCCATCATCCACGAAGGACTTGCCTCACTAGCGGTAGATCTTCATGAAGTAGGCAATCTACATGCCCTTACAAACTCCTTGGTTCAACTCCACAATCTTTGTCGGAGGCTCCCAAGTGACACCTAGCCAATCTAGGAGACACCACTCTCCAAGAAGTAACAAATGGTGTGTTGATGATGAACTCCTTGCTCTTGTGCTTCAAATGATAGTCTCCCCAACACTCAACTCTCTCTCACATGATTTGGATTTGGTGGAAAGATTATTTGAGTGGAAAGCAACTTGGGGAAGGCTAGAGATCAAGATTCATATGGTAGGAATGGAATATCTTGGTCTCAACACAAGTGTAGGTGGTTCTCTCTCAGAAAATATAGGTTGGAAGTGTAGGTATGTTCTGGTGGCTCTCTCCACGAATGAAGAGTGGGTGGAGGGGTATATATAGCCTCCACAAAAAACTAACCGTTACACCCAATTTACCAATCTCGATGAGACCGAAGTGAAAGACTCGGTCAGACCGATTCAGCAAACCTAGTGACCGTTAGGATTTTCGGTGGGACTGAGATGCAACTCGGTAGGACCGATATGGTTAGGGTTCGGGCATAACGTATTCTCGGTGTGACCGACTACACAAACTCGATGGGACCGATTTTGGTAATAAGCTAACCAGAGAGTTGGTCAGGTAAACTCGGTGGGACCGATCGCTCATTCCGGTGGGACCGAAATGTTACGAAGGAGAAACAGAGTTTACATTGAAATCTTGGTGGGACCAATCGCTCATCTCGGTAGGACCAAAACGTTACGAAGGGAAACAGAGAGATTACAACCCCATCTCGGTGTGACCGAAATCCCTATCGGTGAGACCGAATTTCCTAGGGTTTATTGCAGTGGCTATGACATTTGAAACTCGATGGCACCGGATAGAAAGAATCGGTAGGGCCGAGTTTGACTTTTGGTTTAGGTCATATGTGGATGTGGGAAGGTAGTTGAGGGTTTTGGAGCATATCACTAAGCACTATGAAGCAAGAACCTCATTAAACAACACCTCATCCCTCCTTGATAGTATTGGTTTTCCTATAGACTCAATGTGATCTTGGATCACTAAAATATAAAATGTAGAGTCTTGAGCTTTGAGCTTGAGCCAATCTTTTTGTCCTTAACATTTTGAGGGGTCCACATTCCTCATCCATGCCATGCCATACATTGAGCTTTTCCTGAAATATTAATCTTGGAATAGCATTAGCTCAATGAGCTATATGTTGTTAGGAATTACCAAAACCACCTAGGGATAGTTGCACTTTCCATCTCCCCCTTTTTGGTAATTGATGACAACATATAGATCAAAGCTTTGACAAATGATAATAAGAGTGAAAAACATTGTCGCTTTGAGAAGTATGTGAAAAGCAAGAGCTCCCCCTAAATTTTTGCATAGTTTATGATTTGCTTTGGACTGCAAATGCACAAAGAGTTAGGCTCATGGGTTACTCTTCCATGTCACATACATCTTGGTGGAGTGCTCAAAATGATAATAATTAAATACATGCACTCATCACCAAGAAAAGTGAATGATCATATAGAGATAAAATGATAATATCATCCAACAAGCATTAAGGTAGCATATGATCAAACACATGATCATCCAAGTATCACACAGACAAAAAGTATCTCAAACAGGCAAAGCAAATAAAGTTCAACCACCAAAGAGAGAATAAAAAGCAACACTCTCTCTCGAAGCCTATGATCTATACATTCCCCCCCTTTGGCAACAAGTTACCAAAAAGTTCCTAGAAAATGCATAGCACTAAATCGTCTCTCAGGTTTGGTCTTCAGGTGGTGGTGTCCGGATAACTCCAAGAACGAAGGCTTTAGTCGAAGTAGATGGAGCTTATGGAGTACGTGCTGGAGCTGGTGGCACAGAAGTTGTAGCTGGTGCAGATGACGTGGCTCTGGTGTCTAGAACAGGCACTGCAGCAGACCTTTGAGCTCTAAGCACTCTGGCAAATGCATCAGTGGTTGTCTTGCCCTTCCTCTCCTGCATATCATCTTGAAGTTGCTCCACAACAGACTGAATCTCAGTTACCTTTACATCCAAGTCATAGAATTTTTGCTCCATGATTCTTTCCAAGCTCTCCTGGTTTTGAGTCAGGGTGGCCAGTCCCTTCTCAATCCTCAGAGTGGATGCAATCAGGTAGCCAAGCTGATCTTGCTTGCTCTTTAGGAGATACTGAGATGCTTCTTCTGTAGTTGCCATCCTTGCAGCCTTTTCAGCTTTTGCCTTCTCCTTCTTGGCTTGTGCGTGCATAGAAGATGGTTCATCCTCATTCATAACCACAGTGTTGTCCTCGAAGTCTGGATAGATAGGCATGTGCTCCTTGTCTAGCAGATATGTACCAGTGCCCATCTTGGAGTTGATCAGCTCCTGGATCTGTGGGGCATACCCACAACTCCTCTTCTCATCTGCAGCTGTCCTTTTGATAGTTTCAACTATAAGGCTCATGACTTTGAATTTCTGTGGGATGTCAAAGATATGAGGCAAGTTTATTGCATGGCCTCTAATCATCTTGTGATCACCTAACTTTGGCAAGAGAGTGTGCCTGAGGATCCAGTTGATGGTTGGCAAGCCTGACAGAAGGTAATGTATAGATCCAAACTTATGTGTCTCAAGAGCAGCATCTGGGATCTCCTTGTACATGTGTGCCATTGTGTTGTGATCCTTCTTCCTGTTGGCATAGACATCCAAGTCATCTTCACTCTCTTTTGGGGCATTGATCAACTTCGGCCAATCAGCAACCGTGGACTGGTACCTCGTACCTTCAGACATCCAGACTATCCTTCCATCTGGGTAGAAATGAGCTGTGGAGTAGAACTGCATGATGAGCTCATCATTCCATTTTGTGAGCTTCTGAGCCACAAACTCATCGACTCCACAAGCCTTGAAACTGTCATGTACACCTGTATAGTGATCCTCATTCTCCTTGATGTAGTCCCAGTCGACCCATCTCATGTCACATACTATGGGCTTCTTGTCAAGCAAGATGGTCTCATAGAAGTCCTGCTGTTCCTTTGTATGGAACCTATAATCCACAGCAGTCCTCCTCCTGGTGGCATATGGATCAGACTCTCTCCATAGACTCAGCCATGAGTCCTTCCTTATCTTCATGTTCTCAGCAACTGGATGAGCATCATTGTGATCTGAGATTTTTGGCTTCAGCTTCCTGAAGACATGTGACTCATCATCTTCTTCTTCCATTTCAGTTTCAGGCACTGGGCCTTGTTCTTTTCCTCAGCAGGGATATTCCCGGTGCTTCTCTTCGGTTTTGGCTTTGGAGCCGGAGCTGCAGCCTTTGGAGCAGTCTTAGGCTTAGATGGAATAGCCCCTGCCCTAATGGCATCACCCATGAGCTTCTGAGCTTTGGGTGTTGGTGCAGCATCTTCTTCCTCTTCCTCTTTAGAGTCTCTCATGATAGAGGACCTCCCAAGCACTCTAGCAGTGGTCTTTTTGACCCTCTCCTTCCTCTTCTTCCCTTCTGCAGTAGCCTCTTTGGGTTCAGATTCCAAAGGGACTTGAGTAGATACTCTGGCCTTAGACATTGGAATTCTCTTTGCAGGAACCTTTTGCTTCATGCCTGGCTTGGTGGCAGCAGCAGTGCTATATTCCTTCTTAACCACTTTCTTATTGGAAGTGGCCTCATCCTCAACTGCCACATAGTCTTCATCCTCAGATTCAGAGGTCTTCTTCTTTCTGGCCCTGGTGGCAGCTTTGGGTAAATTGCTTGGGGTGCTCCTGCTACCATCATCTGAACTGCTAGAGGGACTAGTGCCCTCACTCAGGTGAACCTGCTCCTCTGACCTGTTCTGGCTGTCACTCTGATCAGACATATTGCAAACACGGAAAGCAGACCCTATGAATAGATATAGATGAGATAGAGTGGATGAGCATCACAAAATGCAGAGGTTTTTGCAAAAGAATGAGTCAAAAACTTAGTTTTAGTTTTCCACAGAAAGCATTTCAGATCAACCGATTTGTAAACTCAGTGATACCGAAGCAGCTGTTGGAACCTAAACTAGTGAACTCGATCAGACCGAGTCACAGTTCGGTGGCACCGAGACTGCTAGGGTTTCACAAAGTCTTGAACTCGGTCACACCGATTTGCAATTCTCGGTCAGACCGAGAACCACATGTGCAATGGCCTAAGCCAAATTGGTGGTACCGAGTTCCACAACTCGGTGGGTCTGAGATGGTTTCGGCGGAAACCTAACCCTAAATTCTTAATTCACGACTAAGCTACGGAGCGTTTTGACTGGATAAGAGTGATCTCAATCGTGGCAATATACATGGCGAACACAATGTGCTGGGGAATCGGAGATAGAACAGCACTGTGATCGAGTTCATACAGTAATTCAGCGGAGAACTTGCTACGGCGGCAACGGCGGGGTTGATTCCCGTTGACGGCGGTGGAGACCAGCGGCAGGAGGCGGCTAGAGACGAGGAAGACGATCCGGAGACCCTAGAGGCAAAGCGGGCTAAGCACGGGTCGAGGAGGTTCGGAAAGTTTTGCAAAATTTGACCCGTGGGTATATATAGCCCGACCCTGTCGGTGTGACCGAGTGGAACAACTCGGTGGCACCGAGATTCATAACTGCAAGCAGTTACTGAAACTCGGTGTGACCGAAAGGTTCGAATCGGTTACACAGAGGTAGAAAACCTAGATCGACTTAGTGATCTCGGTATGACCGAATGGGTGAATTGGTCAGACTGAAACGCACAAAGAAGTTTTGGAAGTTTAAGTCTATGACGAACCGGGGACTCCGAGTGCTCCTCACACAGAGTGGTTCAAATCTGACTTGATCAAATTTTGTGATGCACCAGGAATAGAGTTTAAGACGAGAAAAGCATAGATAGCTAGAGAAGGTTCTTAGGCATTCTTGTCCATCCACTTGGCCAAAAGAAAAGGAAACCAATCAATCAAAACAACAAGTGGATGTCCTCGAATGAGTAAATTATGCAACCAACATGCTCACACAATAAAATGGCAAATGAAATATGTGGCAAAGCATGCAGAAACAATTCTAGCATCTATCAAGCAATTGGCGATGACTAGGTCATCTATATATGAGTATATTGACTTAGGAGTCAAATGAGAACATTTGATCATAGGTCATGGTCATCGTTTAAGCACAAGTGGGTTACCACTTTTACATAAAGCGTTGTTGTGTTCACACCATTAGAGTTGCTTTAACTCAATTGTTAGAGTAAAGCTCCCCCTAGATGTGAGATCCCCCCTCAGAGGGATGAACTAACCTTGGGTTTTGTCGATGATGCTTCATGTAGGTATTGAAGATGTGGATGCTCTATGTTGATGTAGATCATTTGAAGCTATCCTTTGGAGTGAGTTGCACTTTCAATACCTACACGGGTTAGTCCCACAAGGAACAAACGAGGATATCCATAGACATAGAGTGATGCACACACAAGATGATGTCTATGAAAGCTTTAGGTTACCTTGCCCTTGTCTTACCAACAAGAGGGTTTGTGACTCCTTGAACTAGTGCAAGACGTGGAAGTTGATTGCACTTGTTCTTGCCAAAATGATAAGAGTGAAGTATATTGGCGGAGTCACCCTCAAGGACTCTCTAGTTCTTCTTCTTCGGGATCCACACCATCTTGATGGGAATCCTCGGAGTTGTAGTTGTACTTGATGAAGTGGAACTTGATGTAGTCTTGGGAACCCACTTGACCAAGGCCTTAGGAGCTTCTTCAAATGCATCAATTTCCTCTTGAAGCTTGTCCTTGCCTTTTTGCTTGTGGTCTTGTGGTGGACGATCATCTTGAGCTTGTGTCCCTTTGGATGAAGTAGGATCATACTTCTCTTGTTGAGGAACAAACTTCATCTTGGGGTATTGATCTTCTTCCCACTCAACTCCATTGGCATTGAACTTTCGCTCAAAACCAATACCTTGATTCTTCCGGTGCCTTCCTTGCTTGCGTACAATTTCCTCGACACTACTAGGAAAAGGGCTATAGATGGAATTGACACTAATGGCGCACCAGACATGTGGTGCGCCATTACTATATACTAATGGCGCACCATCTGTTGGTGCGCCATTAGTGTGGAAGACACTAATGACGCACCAGGCACACGGTGCGCCACTAGTAACAAGATGTTTTTTTTCATTTTTTCAAACATACTAATGGCGCATTCGGGCAGAGTGTGCCACTACTGTATTTTTTTTTACTTTTTTGCAAAACTACTAATGCGCCATTACTAGTTCAAACTAGTAATGGGCACTTTTTTTTTTACTTTTTGATATCATGAATATTTTTAAATTTCATGGGCACTTTTTGAATTCAGGAATATTTTTTCAAATTTGATGATATTTTTTCATATTCCATATGAAAAAATATTGAATAGTCATGAGGACACTCGATCTCGATCCCCCTCCTTCTCGATAGCTATCCCCCTCGCCGCCAAGCACCCCCCCCCCGCACCCTCCCCCGCTCCACCGCCGCCGACGACCCCTCGCACCCTCCCCCGCTCCACCGCCGTCGCCGACCCCCCGCACCCTCCCCCGCTCCACCGTCACAAATGAATGCAACTAAAAATCCAAAAAAACAAATTTGTTTATATTTTCAAATAACAAATTTCATGATATTTTCAAATAATAAATTTGATGATATTTTTTTGATTCATAAATATTTTCAAATAACAAATTTGATGATATTTTTAAAAAATTATTACTGTTTTTATAAAAATTTATTACTGTTTCATATTCATATTCATATTCATATTAATTTTCTATTAAATTATTAGATGCAACAAAATAATAAAAAAATCTTACTTATGGCGCACGGCTGGCTGGTGCGCCATTGCTATCTAAAAAAAGAATACTAATGGCGTACCGTCTCGGGGGTGCGCCATTGCTATAAAAAAACATACTAATGGCGCACCGCCAGGGGGTGCGCCATTAGTAATCTTCCCCCCTAGTCGCCCGATCCCTTCGTCCCTCCCGTTCGCCAGATTCACTCCCCCCTCGCCAGATTCATTACCCCCTAGTCGCCCGACGACCCCCGCGCCCGGCCTCGCCGTCTCGGTCCTCACCGCCGACGGCCTGCCCCGCTCCTTCCCTCCACTCCTCAATCGCCCTCTCGGTCCTCGCCGCTGACGGCCTGCCCCGCTCCTTCCCTCCACCCCGAGCGCCGCCGCCACGCGTCACCGCGGCCACCGACCGCCTCGTCCTCTGTCGTTGTGCCTAGGAGCTGCGCCAGGAGCAACACCATCATCACCTTCATCGCCTATGTCCACGGATTGGAGCCGGGTCATCAACGATCGAGCGCATCGACCTCTTCTTCCTCATCACCGACCACTGCTTCTCGGCGTCGATCCGCGCTGCCCCGACCACCCTCGGCCTCGCCGTCTCCTTCCCCAGCTCCGCGGTGAGCGTCTCCATCGATTCCCCTATTTTTCTCCTTGTTTAGTCACCGTTTGTGCATGCGGGCTCGTGCTCACCGCGCCGGCCGCCCCTCGCTGTAGATTCTCTGATGTCCTTACCTGAAACTGAATATAAAGTCGGTTTAAAAGTCAGTCTCCTGATCTGAATATAAACTTTATCTGAAACTGAAATTGAAACAGATGCAGCCGTAAAAATTCTGTTAAAAATTCAATTTTAGAGCTTGGCTCCTGATCTAAATATAAAGTGTATGGCAAGCTTATATTGCAAGAAAGTTTAAAATTCAATCTAAAACTCAATGTAAAATTCAGTTAAAGTGATCTGAATATAAAAACTCTTGGAGTAAAAATTCAGTCTAAAAGTCAGTTAAAGTTTTAGTTTTAGAGTAATTTTCAGTTTGTAAAACTGAGAAGTGTATGTTTTATTTTGAAACTTAGTGTAACTATTTTCAATTTTGATGCAAAATCAGTCTAAAAGTCAGGAGGGGGATCTCTGTAGATTGCATATACAGATTTCTTGAACAGTGCTATTAATTACAAATAGAGCAATGTTGAAAATGAAACAAAAGGAATTGGAAAACCAGAAAGATAGGCATTCTGTTGTAAGTAAGCTAAGATAAAAAAGTGTTTACTTTCAGTAATTATTTACAACAAGCATTGTGTAGGAAAATGTCATGCAACCTGTAACTTGAACTTGAAGAACTCCTTATACAAAGCAAGTTGAAGTTTGAAACCTATTTCTCCTAAGCAGACACTGAAAAATTGCAGATAAGTAGACACTAAGAATTGCATCCATGTCAAAGTGTCATTTCATTTGGGAGCAGTAACGAAAACTGTATGTGCTGTCATAGGTGCTGTGCTATCAAAAACTGTATGTGCAATCTCCAGAACAATTATGCTTATGTGAAAACTGTATGTGCAATCTCCGAATGTATCATCATAATGTAGGTGTTGTGTTGTGTGATTCTTCATGCTGAGAACTTCAGCTTTTTCAACTTGCTGGACTATATGTTCATTGGTACTACTTGTGATGCTGTTGCTGTACTACTTGGGAATTTTGTCAACTTGTGATGCTGCTGCTGTATCCCGAGATGCCCTTGAGTTTGCCGGAATGTCGATTAACTTCTGTTCCGGCAAATTCGAGCACTCCATATGTCCTATTTTCAGCAAAGGTCATGCTGAAATTTTCCGTGAATTTTAGCATGACTTTGCTAAAAATAGGACATATGGGGTACTTGCGACTAATGCATGGGCCGGGGTATCTTAGTACTTAGTTAAGTAGGATCAACTGCCCCGCCATTCTTGCTGCATTAAACCATAGGTGGCAATAGAGCCAAGTGATTAGGCCCAACTTAGAATTCTCGTTACCATCGATAAACCCTAGATGATAAACCCAACATAGGTGGCAATAGAACCAAGTGATTAGTGCCAAGTGATTAGGCCCATCCTAGGGTGCCTCAGCATCGATAAACCCTAAATGATGAAAACTTAACTTGGCTTCTATAGGGTGCTTCGGTGTCGATGAGAACCTAAATGATGTACGCTTAGGCTTTTAGGGTACCTCGGCGTCGACAAAACCTAAATGATGAAAGCTTAGGCTTTTAGGGTGCCTCGACGTCGACAAACCCTAAATGATAAAACCTTGGCTTTTAGGGTGCCTCGGTGTCGATAAGAACCAAAATGATGACAGCTTAGGCTTTTAGGGTGCCTCAACGTCGACAAACCCTAAATGATAAAAGCTTAGCTTTTAGGATGCCTCGGTGTCGACAAACCCTAAATGATGTAGTTTTGAATGATGAACGTAGGATATGTCGTCATCATCATCGGACGACGAAAGTCTCCCGGGGGAGTGCGACTGTTGCCACGACGATTGAGGTCTGTGCGACATGCCTCACCTGGACGATGATCGGCGCTTCAGTATTAAGCTCGAGGAGACCTTCGAAGTTGAAATGGTACACAACAACGACAAGTGTTATTTTCATAATTTAGCATGACTTCAACTATTTCAACGTGTAATTTTCATCTTTTACAATTCGAGTATAGCTTATCCCATGCCATGCAAGACGCTATGTCTTGGAGAGGATGGATTTTCAAGACCATGAAATTTCTGAAACAAAGAAAATTCACCTAAGGACTCATCACGATGTGGACTTTGAAGTAAATCTATATAATTCTGAGAGCGTAACCCATTTTGGTTGCAAAATTGGGAAGCATTTTGCAAGATGTATGGTTTTGATGAGGGTATGCTTATCACCATGGATCTTGGTAATCCTGACATCAACCAAGACAATATGGAAATTTGGGTCCTTGTTGATACGCCTCCAGTTCTACCGCTATGTGAGTTTCTCAAACATAGTTATTAGCTAATTTATATTGTTTATTTCAAAATAGTTGACAGCTTATTTCCATTGACAGCTTATTTTTATTGTTCAAAGAATGTGCGGGAGATGGTAGACAAAACCCACTACACCGATGGCTCCGAATTAACAACTTACAAGGAGAAAAATCATCTGGTCGGATTTTGTACTGACATTGAGAATTACAATATCCACAATCAAACTCCTCAAAATTATGGTAAATACGTGCCACTAGTGCATGTGTTCAACTACGGTAACTACCATGGAGATACCCTGGTAAGATTTTTACTATTACGACATCCGTGCATCTTTTGCATACTTCTAAAACTAGTACATCATTGCTAACTATGAAGTTATTACTATATTTTTCAACAGATAATCCCAGAGAATTGTGTGCCTCATATGATGTATCAGAAAGGTAGTCTTAATGTTTTGAACATACAGCCAGGTCATCCTACGAATCTCAACTGTCCATACGAGATTTCTAAAAGAATTGGAGACATGAAAATCAAAGGATGGAAAAAATGTATGGACAGTCGTAAGAAGCTTCTTGGAAGCAAAAGGAAGCGAAGCGCAAGAATTGGAGACAGGATGTTCTCCATTCTCCATAATGGAGAGTCAGGGTCTATATTGTTTTATGCTATTTTAGCTTAAATAGGGTATTTAGGTCCTGCCTAATACTGATGATCATGTGCTAAGAACAATTAAGTAGGGTTGGTTCGATGACTATCAAGATGATGATCGTATGACTTGTTATGAATAACGAGTAGAAGTTGTATGATGATGATTAGTAGGACTTGTTTGGATTAGTATTACTTCCGACAAACTCGATACTCGCGGTATCGAGACTTGTAATGTTTTATCTTTGTTCGGTCTTTTGAATTCGGAGACTAATATGATGAATTCAGAGACTAATCTTCTATTGTATTCGATGAATCTGCTGTTGCTATGTGCTACTGTCTATATTCTGTCAAATAATATATTTTGTAACTTGTGCAAAAATCAGAAAAGTAAAAAAAACCTAATATTCATACTAATGGCGCATCACTACAGAGTGCGCCATTAGTATGCCAAGTATACTAATGGCGCATCCATCCGCAGTGCGCCATTAGTGTGCCAAAGCACATGGTTAAATATGGCCCTGGGAGGCATACTAATGGCGCATGCTGTTATATACTAATGGCGCACTAGGTGGTGCGCCACTAGTATACCAGATACTAATGGCGCACCAGTGGTGCGCCATTAGTAATAAATACTAGTGGCGTGATACTAATGGCGCACCAATGATGCGCCATTAGTAGGCAAAACTGGTGCGCCCTTAGTAGGCCTTTTCCTAGTAGTGCGAATTGCTTACTCCTGGCAAGGCTCTTGTAAACACCTTTCTCTATAATTCCCTTCAATAAGCTATTTTCTTGCTCAATTGTAACTTGGCTAAGAGAATCATTAGTGGAATCAAGAGAACTACTAGAAGCAACAACATTGGATTTAGCATGATTATTGTTACTACTAGAGGAAGAATCTTTCTTGTTCTTGTTACTAGACTTGACTTGAGGCATGTAAGTGGATAAGAGTAAACGCTTGGCAATGTAAGAAGAACTTTTCTTGCGAAGATCATCATTGATTGCCTTTAAGAACTCATTCTCTTGCTCAAGATTGAGCTTCTCAAAACGTAATTTCTCATGAGTCCTTAAAAGTCCTCGATGATCTCCTAAGATAGTTTCATGAGCTAACTTAAGAGTGTTTAGTTCTTTAGTTAGAGACTCAATCTTCTCCTTATCATTGTCATTTGTTTCATTATAGTATTCATCACTATAGTTGTCAACAAGTAACTTATCATCACCTAACAAGTCATCTTCATCACTATTGAAATCAACATACTTGGGGTGTGATACCTTTGGACCTTTGGCCATGAAGCATCTTCCCATTCCTTCATTTTGTGAATCAAATATGTCGTAGGAGTTGGTTGACACAAGTGCTAGTCCGGCAACACCTTCATCTTGAGTATATTCGGAGTCGGAGTGATAGCTTCTCTCGGAGTCATTGTCGGAGTCAGAGCGGGATACCCATTCACCAACATGAGCTTGATGTCTTTGTTTTGTGTAGCTCCTTGATGACTTGTCCTTCCTTTCCGAATCCTTGCTTCTCCGAGGGTGTCTTCGTTCATATCAATCATCCCTACTCCTTATCTCCCTTGATGGTGATTCTTCTCTTCTACTTCTTCTTTTGGGAGAATCTTCTCTTCTTTGTGGGGAGCCGTACACTCATTGGAGTAGTGTCCGGGTCTTCCACAATTGTAGCAGTTTCGCTCTCGACTAGAAGATCTTTTGTCATTGTAGGACCTTGACTTGGAACTTCTTTCCTCGCTTCTACTCTTGTAGAACTTGTTGAAGTTCTTCACCATTAGGCTCAATTCTTCATTGAAGGTTTGTTTCTCACTTGATGATGTGGGAGCTTCACATGAGGCTTTGTAAGCACCACTTGACTTGTTATGGAGCTCCTCCTTATCCTTGAGTGACATCTCATGAGCAACAATTCTTCCAATGACTTCCGTTGGCTTGAGATCTTTGTAATTTGGCATAATTTGGATCAATGTGCATACGGTATCGTATTTTCCATCCAAGGCTCTTAGGATTTTCTTGATGATGAATTTGTCGGTCATCTCCTCACTTCCTAAGCCGGCAATCTCATTTGTGATAAGAGCAAGCCTAGAGTACATTTCAGCGACACCTTCACCATCCTTCATTTTGAACTTTTCAAGTTGACTTTGAAGCACATCCAACTTGGATTCCTTGACGAAGTCGGTACCTTCATGCGTATCAATCAAAGTATCCCAAATTTCCTTTGCATTCTCAAGACGGCTGATTTTGTTGAATTCTTCGGGGCACAATCCGTTGAAGAGGATATCACAAGCTTGAGCATTGTATTGTAGCATCTTCAACTCATCTGCAGTAGCTTCACGATTCGGTTCTCTCCCATCGAAGAATTCACCTTGCAAGCCAACACACACAATAGCCCAAACGGCGGGGTTATGTCCAAGAATATGCATTTTCATCTTATGCTTCCAACTAGCAAAATTTGTACCATCAAAGTGAGGACCTATACGGTGATAATTTCCCTCGCTAGACGCCATACTCTCCTAGGTTGTGAAACCAAGGCTATGACCACCAAAAGCTATGGAAATCAAAGCAAATGGATACCAAAGCTCTGATACCACTTGTAGGATCGAAAGTATGTCTAGAGGGGGGTGATTAGGCTAATTTACCAAATAAAAATCTAACCTTTTCCCAATTTTAGTCTTCGGCATATTTTAGTTATCTTAGCACACGTCAAGCAATCTTAACACAATTCAAGCAAGTATGCAAAGAGTCTATGAGCATCGGAAAGTAAAGCATGCAACTTGCAAGAATATAAAGGGAAGGGTTTGGAGAATTCAATCGCAATTGGAGACACGGATGTTTTTGTCGTGGTTCCTCTAGGTGGTGCTATCGTACATCCACGTTGATGGACACTTCAACCCACGGAGGGTAACGGTTGCGCGAGTCCACGGAGGGCTCCACCCACAAAGGGTCCATGAAGAAGCAACCTTGTCTATCCCATCATGGCCATCGCCCATGAAGGACTTGCCTCACTAGCGGTAGATCTTCACGAAGTAGGCGATCTCCTTGCCCTTACAAACTCCTTGGTTCAACTCCACAATCTTCGTCGGAGGCTCCCAAGTGACACCCGGCCAATCTAGGAGACACCACTCTCCAAGAAGTAACAAATGGTGTGTTGATGATGAACTCCTTGCTCTTGTGCTTCAAATGACAGTCTCCCCAACACTCAACTCTCTGTCACAGGATTTGGATTTGGTGGAAAGATGATTTGAGTGGAAAGCAACTTGGGGAAGGCTAGAGATCAAGATTCGTATGGTAGGAATGGAATATCTTGGTCTCAACACAAGTGTAGGTGGTTCCCTCTCAGAAAATATAGGTTGGAAGTGTAGGTATGTTCTGATGGCTCTCTCCACGAATGAAGAGTGGGTGGAGGGGTAGATATGGCCTCCACAAAAAAACTAACCGTTACACACAATTTACCAATCTCGGTGAGACCGAAGTGAAAGACTCGGTCAAACTAATTCAGCAAACCTAGTGACCGTTAGGGTTTTCGGTGGGACTGAGATGCAACTCGGTAGGACCGATATGGTTAGGGTTAGGGCATAATCTCGGTGTGACCGATTACACAAACTCGGTGGGACCGATTTTGGTAATAAGCTAATCAGAGAGTTGGTCAGGTAAACTCGGTGGGACTGATCGCTCATTTTAGTGGGACCGAAATGTTACGAAGGAGAAACAGAGAGTTTACATTGCAATCTCGGTGGGACCGATCGCTCATCTCGGTAGGACCGAAACGTTACGAAGCGAAACAGAGAGATTACAACCCCATCTCGGTGTGACCGAAATCCCTATCGGTGAAACCGATTTTCCTAGGGTTTGTGGTAGTGGCTATGGCATTTGAAACTCGGTGGCGCCGGATAGAAAGAATCGGTAGGGCCAAGTTTGACTTTTGGTTTAGGTCATATGTGGATGTGGGAAGGTAGTTGAGGGTTTTGGAGCATATCACAAAGCACTATGAAGCAAGAACCTCATTAAACAACACCTCATCCCTCCTTGATAGTATTGGCTTTTCCTATAGACTCAATGTGATCTTGGATCACTAAAATACAGAATGTAGAGTCTTGAGCTTTGAGCTTGAGCCAATCTTTTTGTTCTTAACATTTTTAGGGGTCCACATTCCTCATCCATGCCATGCCATACATTGAGCTTTTCCTGAAATATTAATCTTGCAATAGCATTAGCTCAATGAGCTATATGTTGTTAGGAATTACCGAAACCACCTAGGGATAGTTGCACTTTCAGCTTGCTAATTATACTTTTAAGGGTGGAATACCTAAGAAACTTGGAGATCCATGAGTACCCACTATACCATGCTCCATTAAAACAAACTATGTTAAAACTGCTTTATGTGATCTTGGAGCCGGTGTTAGTGTTATGCCTCTCTCTTTATATCGTAGACTTGACTTGAATAAGTTGACACCTACTGAAATATCTTTGCAAATGGCTGATAAATCAACTGCTATACATGTCGGTATTTGTGAGGATGTGCCTGTCGTGGTTGCAAACGTTACTATTTTAACGGACTTTGTTATTCTTGATATTCCCGAGGACGATAGTGTGTCTATTATTCTTGGAAGACCCTTTTTGAATATTGCAGGGGCTGTTATTGATTGCAACAAAGGCAATGTCACTTTTCATATTAATGGTAATGAGCATACGGTACTCTTTCCGAGGAAACAACCTCAAGTCCACAATATTAATTCTATTGGAAAAATTCCATCAATTATTTTTGGAGGTTTTGAATTTCCTCTTCCTAGTGTCAATAAGAAATATGATATTCTTATTGTTGGGGATGTGCATATCCCCGTTGAGGTAACCTAGTGTTATTCGAAAATTCCTCGGTTCCATGTTATTCAGAATGAGTTTGTTAACAAGACTTGATCAACCTTATTAATGGATTCCTTTTGATGATCATGAGATGGATGAAGTTAGAAAACACAACTCTCTGTACCCTCTTTTTACTTGCTGTTATTTATATTAAATAAAGTAAAAATATTATTTTCTGTCGGTTATCTGAATTATCCGTGCAATACAAAAATACCCAAAAAATAAAAGTTCTCCAAATGCCCTGAAATTTAAATATGATTTTTTCTGGAATATTTGAGAATATTTCGAACTGAGAACACAGCAGGGGGGCATCCACCTGTCCACGAGGGTGGAGGGCGCGCCCTACCCCCTGGGCGCGCCCCCTGCCTCATGGGCCCATGGTGGCCCTCCTCCACTTATTCCTGCACCCACACACTCCTTCTTCCTCCCACAAACACGATTATCCAACTCAAGCACGGGTTCTAGCTCATTTTGCTGCGATTTTCGATCTCCATGCTCAAAGCACCTCTCACAAAACTACTTTGGGGGAATGTTCCTTGGTATGTGACTCCTCCATTGGTCCAATTAGTTTTTGTTCTAGTGCTTTATTCATTGCATATTCTTGCTGCCTAGGTGACCCTGTTCTTGAGCCTGCATGTCAAATTTATGTGGTTCCAAGTAGTTTTGATGCATGATATAGGCTCTAGGCACTTGTAGGAGTAGTTGCTATCAATTTTACTGAGTTCGGTTCACTTTTATTTGAAGTTACTAAAAATTTCAGAAATTTTTCAGAGGGGGAAATATGTTTAGGAAAATGTACCAAGGTGGTTCTTCAAGGAAACAAGAACCCAGGCTTGCAATGTGTGATGTTGATGATGAGCCACCAAGGGACGCTCCAGTGCGGCCTTGTGAATGGCCTTCAGAGGACTTCATGGATCGAGCGGGAATAAAGGAAGAATTTTATGCATATTTGCGTAACGCCGATCTTGTGAGCTTCGAGGAAGAAAAATGTCGTCAGTACCACTATCTCACTAGCTCCTTTGTGAGGAGGTTTGAATTTTCATCTTCACGTAATTGTCAAACTGTCCTATTTGATCTTTATGAAAATCCTTACACTATGGACTTAGAGGACTTTAACACTACTTGCAAACTTCCACAATGGGGTAGTACTAGTGAACCTCGCAAATCTGAATTTAGAGATTTTCTTGCTAGTATAACTGTGGGGGAATCTAGAGATATAGCACAAGCTACCATATGGAGCATTCATTTTCCTGCTATACATTATTTTGCTCTCTTCTTAGGTAGATGCATTAACGGTAAAGATGAAGCATGTCACATGTGTGGCCCTGACCTCAGTATTCTTAGGAGTGCTGTGTTAGGAGATAAATCAAATAATTTGGGAGCCATTATTGCACGTAGGTTGCATCTTAATAGATTTAATGGAGATTTCTTCGGTGGAATTTATGCAACCTGCATAGCTAATTTTCTTGGTATAACCATACATGAGGATGACATTGAGTTGCCCCCTGCTTATTTGGGTTATGAGGCTATGGTTCATCATCAGTTTGTTGAGAGGAACGATCAGTTCCTCCAGTACCGACTAATCTTTGACAGACGACGCACCTATCACGTCGCTCTCCCTGCTTCTACTTTCTTTGACTTTCAGGCAAAAGGGAGATATTCTATAACCAGAGAGGAGGCGGAAGAGTATAAGTGGAGAGATGAGATAACTCGCCTCCAAGCTGCAGCCCACGATGCAATGACTGCTGCATCACAGTACGACCCCAGTTACAACTTTGGATATCCGCCAGGCCATCCGTGGCATTAGACCAACTTAGGCCAAAAGCCTAAGCTTGGGGGAGTACGTATTTCTCACCGACATTACACTTATGTTCACACACTCATTGCTAGATGTCGGTGCTCATACTTTTTCATTGTAATATCCACGCTAGTTTATTTCTCTTTTATGCTTTCTTATTGTGTGTTTAATAAACCTTAAGAAAAACCAAAAAAATTAGTTGTAGCTTTAATTAGTTTACTTTCCATGCTTGTAGTAGTAACTAAAAAGAAAACCCAAAAAGATTTCCTGTTCTTCTTTTTGCTTGTTGGGAGCTTTCCCGTGTAAATAGTTTTATTTCTTTTCTTTTCTTTGGGGGTCGATAGGAGAAGACCATAATTAAATTGTTGAAGTGGCTCTTATATGCATTATTGTTGATCCGACAAAAGAGCCCATATTGCCTTGTATTCTCCTGTTTATTGAATGCTTGCAGATCCATCTTAGTCCAATGCACGTGCACTATTATTATTATTCACATCATTCGGTCATGCAAGTAAAGGCAATTATGACGATATATGATGGACTGATTGAGATGAGAAAAGCTGGTATGAACTCGACCTCTCTAGTTTTTGTAAATATGATTAGTTCATCGTTCCTGATTCAGCCTATTATGAATAAACATGTTTGCGATGACAATTAGAGATCATAGTTTCTTATTCCATGCTTAATTATCTAGGAGCTTATAATGGTTTACCTTGCGTGCCAACATGCTTTTAAAATGGTTGTGATCTGTTATGATAGGATGGTATCCTCTTTTGAACGATTTGAGTGGCTTGACTTGGCACATGTTCACGCATGTAGTTGAAACAAAATCAACATAGCCTCTATGATATTTATGTTCATGGTGCATTATATCCTACTCATGCTTGCATTCGGTGTTGATTAATTTTAATGCATGTTCATGACTGTTGTCGCTCTCTAGCTGGTCACTTCCCAGTCTTTTGCTAGCCTTCAGTTGTACTAAGAGGGAATACTGCTTGTGCATCCAATCTCATAAACCCCAAAGTTGTTCCATATGAGTCCACCATACCTACCTATATACGGTACCTACCTTCCGTTCCAAGTAAATTTGCATGTGCCAAACTCTAAACCTTCAAATAAATATCCTGTTTTGTATGCTCGAATAGCTCATGTATCAACTAGGGCTGTTTGTATCTTCCATGTTAGGCAGGTTATTCTCAAGAGGAGTGGACTCCGCTCCTCACTCATGGGAAAATGGCTGGTCACCGGGATGCCCAGTCCCATGCTTTATGCAAATCAAATCAAAATAATTGCAAACAAAACTCCCCCTGGGACTCTTGTTAGTTGGAGGCACTCGTTGTTTCGAGAAGGCCATGGATTGATGCTTGTTGGTGGAGGGGGTGTCGGTGTCAAAACCGGCGGATCTCGGGTAGGGGGTCCCGAACTGTGCGTCTAAGGCTGATGGTAACAGGAGGCAGGGGACACGATGTTTTACCCAGGTTCGGGCCCTCATGATGGAGGTAAAACCCTATGTCCTGCTTGATTATTCTTGATAATATGAGTAGTACAAGAGTTGATCTACCACGAGATCGGAGAGGCTAAACCCTAGAAGCTAGCCTGTGGTATGATTGGATGTTGTCCTACGGACTAAAACCCTCCAGTTTATATAGACACCGGAGGGGGCTAGGGTTACACAAGGTCGGTTACAAAGGAGGAGATATACATATCCGTATTGCCTAGCTTGCCTTCCACGCCAAGTAGAGTCCCATCCGGACACGGGATGAAGTCTTCAATCTTGTATCTTCATAGTCCAACAGTCCGGCCAAAGGATATAGTCCGGCTGTCCGGAGACCCCCTAATCCAGGACTCCCTCGGTAGCCCCTGAACTAGGCTTCAATGACGATGAGTCCAGCGCGCAGTGTTGTCTTCGGCATTGCAAGGCGGGTTCCTCCTCCGAATACACCACAGAAGAATTTGAATACAAGGATAGTGTCTGACGCTGCAAAATAAGTTCCACATACCACCGTAGAGAGAATAACATTTCCACAAATCTAATCTGCTAACATGTTTTGGCAGCATGACATCACGCCACGGCCCGGTAATTATTTGAACCGTTTTTCTTTAACCAGCCCTGCACATAACACGAGGCGGTTTCTTGACACGTCTTGTCAAAGCAGAGACTGTGTTCCCCTTATAACGGGATTCTCATCAATACGGACGTGGGTAACCCAACCGTGCCATAAATTACGGCGCTTGGTGGACAAGCGAGTTTTACCAGGCTAGTGGAGGCGCATAGTTTAGTCCGCCCTTATAAAGGGATAAGATCTCACCTTTTTCTACCCACGCCTTCTTCCTCCTTGCTCATCCATTCTCACGCACTCGAGCTCCTGCGCCCAAGTCCGCATCCTCCTCCTCAACTCTCTCCAAATATGTCCGGAGCGGGAGGCAAGTGGATGGCCTCCTCCGTCACGGAGGGGCACATCAAAAAGTTACGCGGAGCCGGATACTTAGCCACGTAGATCGCGCACCGGCTGCCAGCCGCAGGGCAGGTCATCCCTACCCCAAAACCTCAGGAGAGGGTGGTCTTCCTCCACCACTTCGCCTGCGGACTGGGGTTTCCCCTCCATCCATTTTTCCGCGGCCTCATGTTCTACTATGGGCTGGACTTTCATGATCTGGCCCCGAGCTTCATCCTCAACATCTCGGCGTTCATCGTCGTGTGCGAGGCCTTCCTCCACATCCGGCCCTACTTCGGCCTATGGCTGAAGACCTTCAATATCAAGCCGGAGGTGGTGGGTGGCCAACAAGCGGAATGCCGCGGAGCCATGGTGGGCAAGATGCCCAGCGTTACATGGCTCGAGGGCTCCTTCATGGAGACCATAAAGGGGTGGCAATCGGGGTGGTTCTACATCACCGAGCCGCGCGACACCAACTGGGTGGCGACCCCCGAGTTTCGATCTGGAATCCCCACGCGGCTCACTTCCTAGAAGGAGAAGGGCCTGTCCTGGGGTTCATCGGTGGAGCTGGATGGACTCCAGAAGTGTATCCGGAACATGAAAAGCAAGAAACTTAAGCTTCTCAACATAGTCCAGGTCATGCTCTTCCGCCGGATCCTCCCATGTCAACAACGGGATTTTAACTTATGGGAGTTCGATCCGGCCCGGCACTAGACTCTAAGGGAGCTCTTTGACACGATGCACAAAGACGTCTGGAGGGTGCTGTTTAAGGGCGCCGAGGCCCCCCCTCTCTCACCAAGGACCGTGGGCTAAGCGCGAAGCGCTACGCGAATCCGGTAAGTTCTGTACATCTAGTAGGATATTTATTTCCTATAGCTTAACCATGTGCGGGGTCTGAGCTCCCATGCCTTTGACAGGACTGGGTGGAGGCATCGAAGCAGATTGACTGTCCGGCCCCTCTGCCCGAAGACACTGTGGACGCTCTCCTGACGGAGATGCTGATTTCGGCTCCTTATAATGTGCTGGAGAAGACCAAGAAGAAGGCCAAGGGAACCCGCAAGAGTTCCCGGCGCCAGGTGGTATTGGACTCATCGTCCGATAACTCCGCGACGCACTCCTCTCATGAAGATGAGGAGGAGGAAGATGAAGATGCTCCCCCTCCAGCCGGGGGAGACAAGAAAAGGAAGGCCGCCCCAACCGGGGAGGCCGAAGGGTCCAAGAAGGGAAGGACTCTCCTTCCGGACTACTCCACTACCGCCACCGAAGGCGAAGACGAGTGGCTGCTCAGGGCCAAGCCCCTGGCGAAGTCGTAAATATTCGGATACCAGAGTAACTCATATCATACCTTTGTCGCATTGCTTCCCTTAACACCGAATATGATTATGCAGACCTCCCCAAACCCGTATCGACATATCCTCGTCGGACGGCTCCTTGGATTCGTCGGATATGGATAGCGATCCACTTCCAACCGCCTCCTCCCCTTGCCCTATGGACAACGCCGAGGTGTTGTCTCAAGGGGCACCGAGCCGGGGGGAGACAGTCCTGGAGGCGCCTCAAGGCGACCTTCCATACTCTAGGAGAAAAGTCAGCAAGGCTCCCGAGGGCTCCAAGTTCGGTTCTCGGCCGAACACTGTGCCGGAACCTCCAGTGGTTCCGGACTCGAGCAGGCGGCCCCCTTCCAAAAGGGGTAAGACGCCCGTGCCGGTGACCTCTGTCCATCCAGAGGCACCGGATAGCCTGCTGGGAGCGCTTCGCAGCGCTTCCATCGACGAAGAGCACCGCACTATTATGAGTGCGGTGATCAAGAAGGTTCAGTCCGCCAAGAGCGGATTGACTAAAGCCTGTGCCAGCCTTCTAACAGGCTTTGAGGTAAGTATTTAAAATATAGGAAAAATATTACCGCATAGATAGTAGCCCCAGATGCTTGTTTGGTGTTCACAGAGAAAAGCCGAATAGAGGATCAAATAATATCTGCAGGAGTCTAATATAAGTATGTTTGTATGCGTATGCAGGCTTCGCTGCTGACCTCTGCCGCACTGACTGCGGAGGTCGCTACACTGAAGCAGGACCTCGAGGGGTCCGAGAACGAGCTCGGCCTTGCTAAGAGGCAGCTCGAGGAGAACAAAGGTAAGTAATACCTTATCTATAGATATATATATATATATACAAAAAAGATGCGATTGCAAAATGACAGGATCATCATGAATTTGCCAGGGGCCACGACCGAAGTGGCGACTCTGAAGCAAGCGCTGTCCGAGGCTGAAAACAAAGCAGCCCAGGAGCACACCGAGCAGGAAAAGCAAGAGGCACAGGTGGGCGAGGTGCAGCAAGAGCTCCAAGCTCTCGTGACAAAGCACGAGGCGTTGGAGCTTGACTCGAAGACGCGAGAGTCTGAGCTTGCCGCGACCCTTGAGAGCGCAAAGAATGCCACGGCTGAAGCCCAGAAGGCCCTCCAGGAGATTGAGGCGATGAGGAAGATAGCGGCGGGTAAGGCAATCAATATGCAAAGCAAGCATGTGAAAGTAAATTACTTGTTACTTACCCGAGTCCGGAGCTCTCCAGGAGCATTCGTAGATTTGCCCCGCAGCGTGTCGGATGCCGCAAAATTTTACCAGGACGAGGAGGGAAGCTCGACGGAGAAGTTGTTCTGGTCTCAGTATACTGGGACCGAACACCCGATGCCTATGAGTGACCAGCTGAAGCAACTAGTCGAGCTGCACAAGGCGGCCGAACAGACCATGAAGGGCTTTATAGTCTGGATGTGCCCTGGTGACGCCCTTCCCAACAGCTACTTCGGCCTGGTGAGGCGGCTTGTGGATGCCTGCCCACGGCTAGAAGTCATCAAGCGGTCCGTTTGCATCGAGGGTGCACGCCGGGCTTTCGCCCGTGCAAAGGTGCACTGGGCCAAGATGTACGCCGAGAAGCTGGTGAAGGAGGGGCGGCCGCAGGGCAAGGAGCATCGCCACCCCGAGATGTATTATGAGGGTGTCCTGAAGGGTGCCCGTCTTGTAGCGGTCGAGTGTGCGAAAGATGTAATATGGGAATGAACTTGCTTGTGTGATCCTGTGGTATGAAAACTTGTTCATATGCGCTATGCAACACTTGTTTGAATTTAAAATATTACCTTTTGTTCGGCTGTTTGTCAAATCTGAGCGATGGCTAGTCGTCGGCTTCTGCCCCCATGCCACGAGTGCTGGGGTGTTCGGGATATACCTGAGCACTCTTGTTCCCATTTTTGGGTCCTTCGAGGGAGGTGCTCAGCGCAACGAACAAGACAATCGGACTATAATGCTTTATCACTCTCACTTAGCCATAGAATTCTATAATTTTAAATTTTGGCGAAGCCCCTAGTATTCGGAAGGCTGAATTCGGGGCGCTATATACGCCTTAAGCCGGACAAAGCCAACTCCTCGCTCTAAGCGGCATAAGTCTTTAGGGACTCGAAACCTCTCGAACAGCGACCAGTCTCTCGCCTTATCATGACAGTTAGTTTTAGCTTTCTCTACTGAGGTGCTTAGCCCAGCAGAACCGGGGCACAATTGCAGTAGTTCTCCCGGTGCTACCTTAGCCAATATAGCGGAACGTAAGGTACAAAAACATGGGAGCCAGGCAAACCCAACTATTGACCCAAGAAATGATTCGAAGGTGATGCATATAATGCTATAAGTTCGGGGTGCCGCACTGTCGGAAGTGTTCGGACTTCTCACGCCGTAATATGGGTATGCTTAAGCCCCTAGCGTACTGGCCGTACCAGGGTGTACGTGTGCTGGATGTCATGAATGAACATATACATATATATATATATAAAGAAGAATAGAGAATGCATTAATAGTCTAGTGCTATGCATTGTTTATTCAACAAGGTGCATTAAAGCAGAATGATTCAAGTAGTGTGATAAGCAAAAAGTAGGACTATTTGACATGTCCCCTCCAAGGGCAAGCTGAGGAATGGTATTAAAGCAAGTATTTCACGCATTATCGTAATCCACCTGGGAGTTCTATGGTGCGATGTAGCTTTTCTGCCTCCTTGGTTGCTGCATCATGTGTTCGGCCATCATATTGTCAGACAGTGTTTCCAGAGATTAAAGTACTGAAAGAGAGAAAAATAACAAGGCGGGAAGCCCCTAGTGCGGTTGAGCCGCGTTTTGGGGCGTGCCGCAGTCGTGCCCCCCTCCCCACCTATGCCCATGGTATTTTCAATGCGTAGTTATGTACGCATGGCACGGGTTTTGCCATGTGGATGGGACTGGGGTGAGGGCCGCACTGCTATGCGAGCTCGGAATGTGCCAAGTGGTCTTGCTGCCGATTACTAGGGCACGCTTGAAGGTGTCCGCGTCCTTAATCGCCGAACTAGTGGATTGCCTTAAGAGGCTCCTTTGCGCTTCTGTTGCGAAGGCCGCAGTGTGCTCCTCCGTGCGGAGAGAGCGTTTTGTGTTTCCATTAACTGTGATCACCCCCCGAGGTCCTGGCATCTTGAGCTTGAGGTATGCATAATGCGGTACCGCGTTGAATCTCACTTATGCGGTTCGCCGAGCAGTGCATGATAGCCGCTGCGGAACGGGACTATATCGAAGATTAACTCCTCGCTTCGGAAGTTATCCGGGGATCCGAAGACCACTTCTAGTGTCACTGAGCCTGTGCAATGGGCCTCTACACCTGGTATGACGCCTTTGAAGGTCGTTTTGGTGGGTTTGATCCTTGAGGGGTCTATACCCATTTTGCGCACTATGTCCTGATAAAGCAGGTTCAGGCTGCTTCCGCCATCCATAAGGACTCGAGTGAGGTGAAATCCGTCAATGATTGGGTCTAGGACCAGTGCGGCGAATCCGCCATGACGGATACTAGTGGGGTGGTCCCTACGATCGAAGGTGATTGGGCAAGTGGACCATGGGTTGAACTTTGGGGTGACTGGCTCCAATGCATATACGTCCCTTAGCGCACGCTTCCGCTCCCTCTTGGGGATGTGGGTTGCGTATATCATGTTCACCGTCCGCACTTGTGGGGGGAACCTCTTCTGTCCTCCGGTGTTCGGCTGTCGGGGCTCCTCCTCGTCATCGCTATGCGACCCCTTATCTCTGTTTTCGGCATTTAACTTGCCGGCATGCTTGAACACCCAGCAATCCCTGTTGGTGTGGTTGGCTGGCTTGTCGGGGTTGCCGTGCATTTGACACGAGCGATCGAGTATACGGTCCAAACTGGACGGGCCCGGAGTGCTTCTTTTAAATGGCTTTTTCCGGTGACCGGGTTTAGAGCCTTTGAATCCGGCATTGATTGTTGTATCCTCTGTATTGTCGCTGTTAATGCGGCGCTTGTGTTTGTTGCGACGTGACCTGCCATTGCCATCCTTGGTATCCGAAGTACCATGGTTCTTTGATATGTTGTGGCTGCGAGCCAGCCAGCTGTCTTCTCCCACACAAAAGCGGGTCATGAGTGTCGTGAGGGCTGCCATAGATTTCGGCTTTTCTTGGCCAAGGTGCCGGGCGAGCCACTCGTCGCGGATGCTGTGCTTGAAAGCTACTAGGGCCTCTGCATCCGGAAAGCCGACGATTTGATTTTTCTTTGTTAGGAACCGTGTCCAGAATTGCCTGGCTGATTCCTCTGGCTACTGAATTATGTGGCTCAAGTCATCGGCGTCTGGTGGTCGCACATAAGTGCCCTGGAAGTTGTCGAGGAATGCGGCTTCCAGATCTTCCTAACAGCCAATGGACTCTGCTGGCAAGCTGTTGAGCTAATGCCGAGCTGGTCCATTGAGCTTGAGTGGGAGGTATTTGATGGCGTGTAGATCATCACTGCGGGCCATGTGGACGTGCAGGAGGAAATCCTCGATCCATATCGCAGGATCTGTCGTGTCGTCGTATGATTCTATATTTACGGGTTTGAAACCCTCTGGGATTTGGTGATCCATCACTTCATCTGTGAAGCATAGGGGGTGTGCGGCGCCTCTGTGCTGCGCTATATCGCGACGCAGCTCAAATGAGTCTTGCCCGCTATGTTCGGCCCGGCCGGACTTACTTTTGGTGTATCCGGCGTGACGATTATTGTCTCGCATAGTGGCGCGCCCTCATGATCCGTAGATCGATCTTGCATGTTTTGCTTGGTCCTCCAATGCGTCTCGCAGGTCTGGCGTATTTCCCCATGCCTTGACATTTTTATTTGAGTGGCGTCGGAGTGCGGGCTAAGCTTTTGACTGAAATGCCTCTCTATCGCGGCCACGAGGTGGCCGGTCAGGCGCATCATATGCTGGAGATGTAGGTTTTAGTGCTTCCTCCTCCAGTCAGGGTAGCAACCTATGCTTTTAGTAACTCTTGGAGGGGCGTTCGAGTTTATATTCCTCCGCTGCAAAGACTTCAGTCCATCTGTCAGCTAGCAAATCTTGATCAGCTTGAAGCTGCTGTTGCTTTTTCTTATGGCTATTTACCGTGGCTATAAGCCGGCGCTTGAAGCGCTCTTGTTCGACGGGATCCTCAGGCACGACGAATTTGGCATCGCCGAGGCTTGCCTCGTCTTCGGAGGGAGGCATGTAATTATCCTCCTCCGCCCCTCCATCTGCCGCTCTCTCTAGAGGGCTGGCTTCTCCATCCTCCCGCCCTAGATCTTGCTGGAGGGGATTGTTGTCGTCTTCGGCACTGTCCGGAGTGCTATTATCTCCTATGCCGGGGTCACCGCTTTTGCTTTGGCGAGACTTAGAGTGGCGCCGCTGACGCCGGCGCTTGGGTTGCTTCTTGGAGGGGTCATCCTCCGCTGTCTCATCGCCATTGCATTCTTTGGGTGTGTCCACCATGCATATATCATATGATGAGGTGGCTGTCCAGTGCCCGGTGGGCAGTGGTTCCTCTTCGCCTCCCGCATCATCGTCCATGCCGCCGATGTCTTCAGAGTCGAAGTCAAGCATGTCGGTTAAGTCGTCGACAGTGGCTACTAAGTGGGTGGTGGGTGGGTGGCGAATTTCTTCGTCAGTCGCATCCCAATCCTGCCGGACATAGTTCGGCCAGGATTCTCCTGACAAGGAGAGAGACCTTAATGAGTTCAGTATGTCACCGAAGGGCGAGTGCTGAAAGATATCCGTGGAGGTAAACTCCATGATCAGCGCCCAATCGGATTCGATAGGCGCGGGCGCAGGCGGTTGGGGGTCCGTGGCCGGGGAGGAATCCGGTAGTTCGGCATCACGTCTCTCATGAAGGGTAAGGTCGATACTCGACTCGATCGCCGATGAGAGTGCGACCTTCCTGGCGGGGTCTATCCACCCGCCCATGGAAGGCGCAGCTGGCTCCGAATTGAGGGTCGGAGCGGTTGCCGGCGCGATCTCCTAGACACTGTCCGATGGCAGAGCTAAATCATGCTCATCATGGTCATGTGGCGCACTAGGCAGGGGCTCCAATCCGTCGAAGATCAAGTCTCCACGGATATCGGTTGTGTAGTTTAAGCTTCCAAACCTGCCCTGATGGCCAGGGGTGTAACTCTCGATCTGCTCCAGATGGCCAAGTGAGTTGGCCCACAGTGTGAAGCCACCGAATACAAAGATCTGTCCGGGGAGAAAAGTCTCACCCTGGACTGCATCGCTATCGATGGTCGAAGGAGCCATCAAGCCTAACAGCGACGATACAGAGGAACTCTCAATGAAAGCACCAATGTCGGTGGCAAAACCGGCGGATCTCGGGTAGGGGGTCCCGAACTGTGCGTCTAAGGAGGATGGTAATAGGAGGCAGGGGACACGATGTTTTACCCAGGTTCGGGCCCTCTTGATGGAGGTAAAACCCTACTTCCTGCTTGATTATTCTTGATAATATGAGTAGTACAAGAGTTGATCTACCACGAGACCGAAGAGGCAAAACCCTAGAAGCTAGCCTACGGTACGATTGTATGTTGTCCTACGGACTAAAACCCTTCAGTTTATATAGACACCGGAGGGGGCTAGGGTTACACGAGGTCGGTTACAAAGGAGGAGATATACATATCCGTATTGCCTAGCTTGCCTTCCACGCCAAGTAGAGTCCCATCCGGACACGGGACAAAGTCTTCAAGCTTGTATCTTTATAGTCCAACAGTCCGGCCAAAGGATATAGTCCGGCTGTGCGGAGATCCCCTAATCCAGGACTCCCTCAGGGGGTATAAACTTTACCATTCTGTTTGGGAACCGCCTATAATGTGTGTATCATGGAAGATATCGCCATCTCTTGGTTGTTATGGTGACAATGAAAGTATACCGCTCAAAATATTATTCATCTCTATTTCAAAACCGAGCTCTGGCACCTCTACAAATCCCTGCTTCCCTCTGCGAAGGGCCTATCTATTTACTTTCATGTTGAGTCATCATCCTCTTATTAGAAAGCACCAGTTGGAGAGCACCACTGTCAATTGCATTCATTACTGTTAGTTTACATTGAGTATGAATTGACTGGACCTCTTTTACCATGAATTACAATGTCTAGTCAGTCCTTGATCTTTAAAGGTGCTCTGCATTTATGTTTTGCGGTCTCAAAAAGGGCTAGTGAGATACCATCTTGTTATATCATATTATGATTGTTTTAATAAAGTGTTGTCATCCAAGATTTATTATTATTGCTCGCTAGTTGGTTATGCCATTGATATGAGTAAACATGAGACCTAAGAGTTATTGTGAATATGGTTAGTTCATAATCTTTGCTGAAAACTTGAATGCTAGCTTTACATATTTACAACAACAAGAGCAAACAGAGTTTGTAAAAAATTTCTTTACCACTTTCAGTTTGTCAACTGAATTGCTTGAGGACAAGCAAAGGTTTAAGCTTGGGGGAGTTGATACGTCTCCGTCGTATCTACTTTTCCAAACAGTTTTGCCATTGTTTTGGACTCTAACTTGCATGATTTGAATGGAACTAACCCGGACTGACGCTGTTTTTAGCAGAATTGCCATGGTGTTATTTATGTGCAGAAACAAAAGTTCTCGGAATGACCTGAAACTCCATGGAGCGTATTTTTGGAAATAATAAAAAATACTGGCAAAAGATCAAGGCCAGGGGGCCCACACCCTAGCCACGAGGGTGGGGGCCTCGTGGGCCCCCTGGAGCTCCTCCGACCTCAACTCCAACTCTATATATTCACTTTCAGGGAGAAAAAAATCAAGGAGAAAGATTCATCGCGTTTTATGATACGGAGCCACCGCCAAGCCCTAAAACCTCTTGGGAGGGCTGATCTGGAGTCTGTTCGGGGCTCCGGAGAGGGGAATCCGTCACCATCGTCATCATCAACCATCCTCCATCACCAATTTCATGATGTTCACCACCGTGCGTGAGTAATTCCATCGTAGGCTTGCTGGACGGTGATGGGTTGGATGAGATTTATCATGTAATTGAGTTAGTTTTGTTAGGGTTTGATCCCTAGTAGCCACTATGTTCTGAGATTGATGTTGCTATGACTTTGCTATGCTTAATACTTGTCACTAGGGCCCGAGTGCCATGATTTGAGATCTGAACCTATTATGATTTCATGAATATATGTGAGTTCTTGATCCTATCTTGCAAGTCTATAGTCACCTACTATGTGTTATGATCCGGCAACCCTGAAGTGACAATAATCGGGACCACTCCCGGTGATGACCGTAGTTTGAGGAGTTCATGTATTCACTATGTGTTAATGCTTTGGTCCGGTACTCTATTAAAAGGAGGCCTTAATATCCCTTAGTTTCCGCTAGGACCCTGCTGCCACGGGAGGGTAGGACAAAAGAAGTCATGCAAGTTCTTTCCCATAAGCACGTATGACTATATTTGGAATCCATGCCTACATTACATTGATGAATTGGAGCTAGTTCTGTGTCACCCTTGGTTATGACTGTTACATGATGAACCACATCCGACATAATTCTCTATCACCGATCCATTGCCTACGAGCTTTCCATATATTGTTCTTCGCTTATTTACTTTTCCGTTGCCATTGTTACAATCACTACAAAACACCAAAAACATTACCTTTTGTTATCATTACCTTTTGCTACCGTTACCACTACTATCATATTACTTTGCTACTAAATACTTTGCTGTAGATATTAAGTTTCCAGGTGTGGTTGAATTGACAACTTAGCTGCTAATACTTGAGAATATTCTTTGGCTCCCCTTGTGTTGAATCAATAAATTTGGGTTGAATACTCTACCCTCGAAAACTGTTGCAATCCCCTATACTTGTGGGTTATCAGCTACCAATTTGTTAGACTCGGTGATACCGAAGCAATTTTGGAACCTAAACTAGTGAACTCAGTCAGAACGAGTCACAGTTCGGTGGCACTGAGACTGCTATGGTTTCACAGAGAATCGATCTCGGTCACAACGATTTGCAATTTTCGGTCAGACTGAAAACACATGTGCAATGACATAAGCCAAATCGGTGAGACCGATTTCTACAACTCGGTTGGTCCGAGATGAGTTCGGCGGAAACCTAACCCTAAATTTTCGAATCAAATCTAACCTAAAGGATGTTTTCTCTGGATAGAGTGTTCTCATACGTGGTAAAGATCATGGCAAATCAATGTGCTATGAATCGGAGTACGGAAATAGCACAAAGAGTCGAATCCATACCCTAGTTCGGCGGGAGTTTGCTACGGCGACAACGGCGGAGCAGATTTCCATTGACGGCGATGGAAACCAGTGGTGGGAGGTCGCTGGCGGCGAGAAGACGATCCGGAGACCCGAGGAGGCAGAGTAGGACACACGTGGGCTGAGACGTTTTGAAGAAATTTCCAAAATCTCACCTGTGGGTTTATATATTCTGACCCTGTCGGTGTTACCAAGTGGAACAACTCGGTGGCACCGAGATTTAGAATCGCAAGCGGTTACTGCAACTCGGTGTGACCGTAAAGTTCAAATCGGTTACACCGAGATTGAAAACCTAGATCAACTTAGTGAACTTGGTGTGACCGAACTGGATGAATCGGTCATACCGGAATGCACAAAGAGGTTTTGGAAGTTTAAGTCTATGACGAATCGGGGACTCTAAGTGCTCCTCACATAGAGTGGTTCGAATTTGACTTGATCAAACTTTGTGATGTAGCATGAATAGAGTTTGAGACGAGAAAAGCATAGATAGCTAGAGGAGGTTCTTAGGCATTATTTTCCATCCACTTGGCAAAGGAGGCAACGCCAAACAATCAAAACAACAAGTGGATCTCCTCAAATGAGTAAAATATGCAATCAACATGCTCACACAATAAAATGGCAAATTGAAATATGTGACAAAGCATGCACAAACACTCTAGCATCTATCAAGAAATTGGCGCTGACTAGGTCATCTATATATGAGTATATTGACTGAGGAGTCAAATGAAAACATTTGATCATAGATCATACTCATCGTTTAAGCACAAGTGGGGTTACCACTTTTACATAATGCATTGTTATGTTCACACCATTATAGTTGCTTTAGCCCAATTGGTTAGAGTAAAGCTCCCCCTAGATGTGATATTCCCCCTAAGAGGGTTGAACTAACCTTGGGCTATGTCGATGATGACTTCATGTAGGTGTTGATGATGTAGATGCTCAATGTTGGTGTAGATCATTCGTAGCAATCCATTGGAGTGAGTTGCACTTTCACTACCTACACGAGTTAGTCCCACAAGGAATAAACAAGGATATCCATAGACATAGAGTGATGTTTGAGGGAGTCCTGGACTAAGGGGTCCTCGGGCGTCCGGCCCGTTATCCATGGGCTGGACTGATGGGCTGTGAAGATATGAAGGCCGAAGACTGTACCTGTGTCCGGATTGGACTCTCCTTGACGTGGAGGGCAAGCTTGGCAACCGATTATGAAAATTCCTTCTTATGTAACCGACCCTATGTAAACCCTAGATCCCCCCGGTGTCTATATAAACCGGGGGGGGGGGGGTTAGTCCGGAAAGGATATAGGTTCCCCCCTTTCCTAGCCCAACTAGGAGGGGGGAGGAAAGGGAAGAGGGGAAGAAGGAAAGGGGGTGGCTCCCTCCCCAATTCGGATTGGGCTTGGGGGTGCGCCCCTCATCTTGGCCACCTCCTCTCTCTTCCACTAAAGCCCATGAAGGCCCATTAACCCCTCGGGGGGTTCCGGTAACCCCCCGGTACTCCAGAAAATACCCGAACCTATCCGAAACCTTTCCGGTGTCCAAACATAACCTTCCAATATATCAATCTTCATGTCTCGACCATTTCGAGACTCCTCGTCATGTCCGTGATCACATCCCGGACTCCGAACAACCTTCGGTACATCAAATCACATAACTCACAATACATATCGTCATCGAACATTAAGCGTGCGGACCCTATGGGTTTGAGAACTTTGTAGACATGACCGAGACTCATCTTCGGCCAATAACCAATAGCGGAACCTGGATGCTCATATTGGTTCCTACATATTCTACGAAGATCTTTATCAGTCAAACCGCATAACAACATACGTTGTTCCCTTTGTCATCGGTATGTTACTTGCCCAAGATTTGATCGTCGGTATCATCATACCTAGTTCAATCTCGTTACCGGCAAGTCTCTTTACTCGTTACGTAATGCATCATCCCACAACTAACTCATTAGTTACATTGCTTGCGAGGCTTATAGTGATGTGCATTACCGAGAGGGCCCACAGATACCTCTCCCACAGTTGGAGTGAGAAATCCTAATCTCGATCTATGCTAACTCAACAAACAGCATCGGAGACACGTGTAGAGCATCTTTATAATCACCCAGTTACGTTGTGACATTTGATAGCACACAAAGTGTTCCTCCGGTATTCGGGAGTTACATCATCTCATAGTTATAGGAACATGTATAAGTTATGAAGAAAGCAATAACAATAAACTAAACGATTATAGTGCTAAGCTAACGGATGGGTCATGTCAATCACATCATTCTCTAATGATGTGATCATGTTCATTAAATGACAACTCATGTTTATGCCTAGGAAACTTAACCATCTTTGATTAACGAGCTAGTCAAGTAGAGGCATACTAGTGACACTCTGTTTGTCTATGTATTCACACATGTACTAAGTTTCTGGTTAATACAATTCTAGCATGAATAATAAACATTTATCATGATATAAGGAAATATAAATAACAACTTTATTATTGCCTCTAGGGCATATTTCCTTCAAATATTTGAATCTTCTCTGAATTCTTATATGCATGATTTGATATCTTTGTAATTCTCTTCGAACTATCGGTTTGGTTTGGCCAACTAGATTGGTTTTTCTTGCAATGGTAGAAATTCTTAGCTTTGGGAGAAATCTTGCGGTGTCCACACCTAGTGACAAAGTAGGGGTAGCGAGGCACGTATTGTATTCTTGCCATCGAGGATAAAAAGATGGGGTTTACATCATATTGCTTGCTGTCGGTGTCAAAACCGGTGGATCTCAGGTAGGGGGTCCCGAACTATGCGTCTAAGGCGGATGGTAACAGGAGGCAGGGGACACGATGTTTACCCAGGTTCGGGCCCTCTTGATGGAGGTAAAACCCTACGTCCTGCTTGATTTATTCTTGATGATATGAGTATTACAAGAGTTGATCTACCACAAGATCGGAGAGGCTAAACCCTAGAAGCTAGCCTATGGTATGATTTTATGTTGTCCTACGGACTAAAACCCTCCGGTTTATATAGACACTGGAGGGGGTTAGGGTTACACAAGGTCGGTTACAAAGGAGGAGATATCCATATCCGTATTGCCTGGCTTGCCTTCCACGCCATTAGAGTCCTATCAGGACACAAGACTAAGTCTTCAATCTTGTATCTTCATAGTCCAACAGTCCGGCCAAAGGATATAGTCTAGCAATCTGGAGACCCCCTAATCCAGGACTCCCTCAGTAGCCCCTGAACCAGGCTTCAATGACGATGAGTCCGGCGCGCAGTGTTGTCTTCGGCATTGCAAGGCGGGTTCCTCCTCCGGATACACCACCGAAGAGTTTGAATAAAAGGATAGTGTCCGACCCTACAAAATAAGTTCCACATACCACCGTAGAGAGAATAATATTTCCACAAATCTAATCTGCTGACACGTTTTGGCAACATGACATCATGCCATGGCTCGGTGATTATTCGAACCGTTTTTCTTTAACTAGCGACGCATATAACGCGAGGCAGTTTCTTGACACGTCTTGTCAAAGCAGAGATCGTGTCCCCCTTATCACGGGATTCTCATCAATACGGTCATGGGTAACCCAATGGCGCCTAGGACTCCTAGATTTTAGGCAAGTCCCAAACGGCCATCAGGAGGACGCTTGATACTCACCCTCTTTATAAAGGGTCAAGGCTTTTACTTTTTCCCTCCCGTGCTCAATCGAATCCTTCCCCCGCCTCGAGTTCTAACACATAAAGCCCAGGTCAGGTGCTTCAGACCTTCAATCATGTCCGGATCCAGCCTCCAGGGCCGGTGGATGCCCTCCTCCATCACGGAAGAGGATATCAAGAAGTTGAGGGAGGCAAGATACTTGACCGCCAAAGTCTCGCATCGGCTGCCTGCCCGAGGGCAGGTCGTCCCTACTCCTGAACCCAATGAAGACGTCGTGTTTATCTCCCACTTCCTCTGAGTACTAGGCCTCACTCTGGATCCCTTCGTAAGGGGTTTGATGTTCTATTACGGGCTTGATTTCCACGATCTAGCCCCAGATTCCTTTCTTCACATCTCGGCATTTATTGTCGTATGTGCGGCCTTCCTCCGCATTACCCCTCACTTCGGCCTGTAGCTCAAGACCTTTGATGTGAAGCCGAAGACAGTTGAGGGGCAGCATGCCGCGTGCGGAGGGGCATTAATAAGCAAGATTGCTGGAGCTCCGTGGCCAAAAGGTTCCTTTCCAGAAGTGTCCGGATTATGGCAACGGGAGTGGTTCTACATCACCGCTCCCAGAAGTGCCAAGTGGGTAGCTTCCCCTGCCTTTCGCTCGGGCCCTCCACTACAACTGATGTCATGGATTAGCAGGGGGCTGAGCTGGGGTCCAGCCAAGGATGTGCCCATACTGTAGAGCCGCATCCGGGATCTCTTCGAGGGAGATTTTAGTTTGGTTATGGTAGTGCAAGTCATGCTGGTTCGTCAAGTCCAGCCTTGCAAACGCCGGCCCCTCCAATTGTGGGAATTCAACCCAGAAGGACCGCATGCTATTCAGAATTTCCTCGGCCTGACGCACGAGGAGATGTATAAATCATTCTTCGGACCTCAAATAGAGTGTCTGGACACTACCGAGGACGTGGGCCTGAGTAGCAACCGCACCGCCGACCAAGTAAGTAATCCTCCAGCCGAACGCACCGTCTTTCATTTATCATGACGTCATTCTGAGAAATCACTCTTTGACCAGGACTGGATAACAAAGGCGAAGATGATTCGGTGTTCGTCCCCCCTTCCTGAGGGTTTGGACAATCTGGTACTGGAAAAGATGCTCGAGCTAGCGCCTTGCCCGGCGCCCTCAAAGGAGATGAAGGGGGGAATAATCAGGGCGAAAGCGGGCCCCCACCGCTACCAATTCCAACCGAGGGAATGAGCGCCTCCATGAAGGAGGATAACCAAGGGGAACAATCTGACATTCTCTCGCTCCGGGGAAGGAAGAGTACTGCCTCTGAAGATCCGGAAACCAAGGCTTCCAAATAGGAGAAGAAGTCTCCACCAGAGGGTCCTGCCTCGGAGGGTGCTCTTGCCGCACAAAGTCCGCGCGGGGATCAGCCCTCTAATGAGCCGTAAGTGATCAAAAAATGCTTAATAGTAAAGATATTCTACCTTACTTCCAAGGAAAATAACCGAAGCGTTTATCTTGCAGTTCGGATCTTGGCCCTTCTCAACAGAGCTCGTCTTCAGGGGATCTTCTTCCGGAGATGATGGAGAGCGAAACGCCTCCCCCGGACTCCCCCGCTCAAGAAGCGGGCGACCTTGAAGTGTCGTCACAGAGGGCCTCCCCGGGTCCGATGAGGCCAGAAGATAATCCTATGGTCACCCGAAGTCCCCAGTATCCGGCTCTTGAAGAGGGCAAATAAAAGAGTCCAGCGCCGTCTGGTATGCGGTCGGACGCACTGAGGGATCTGCTGAAGCGAGCGACCATCTCGGAAGAACACCGTACGTTGATGGGTAAGGTGATGGAAAGGATTTCGTCCGCCGAAAGCGGGTTGCATGACGCCTTTATGAGTCTACTAACAGGCTTTGAGGTACGTAAAATGATATACATTTGTGATAGTACCGCACATTTTTAGGTGTGCCCTATGTAGATAGTAGCCCCTGAGACTCTGGTTATCACCGGGAACAGCGACAAACATAGGATCGTAGTCCCAGGTAATAACCATACCGTTTCTATGTGTGGGTGGTGGAAGCTCCGGTGGCTAGCCGGACTAATGAGTTTGCCGAACTAAAGCGGCAACTGGATGCGGCAAATGCCGACATCGAGCATGTTAACAAGCGGCTTGACGAGGCACAGGGTAAGTGATGTTTTCTGGTGAATGTCACATAGTAAGAGCAGGGTGATGCCAGTATCTTTAATATGTTGTGACTGCAGATGGAGCTGCCACCGTGGAGATCCTCCGGGCGGAACTTGCCCGAGCCAAAGAACAAGCAAGGAGTAGTAATGCGGCTGCTTTGAAGGAGGCCGAAGAGTTGAGAGCCGAGAAGGCCGCTCATAGCGAGAGAAAAGAGAAAATGGCCAAAATGGCTGTGAAGTTAAAAGACACCGCCGACCGCTGCCAGTTTCTTGAAGAAGAAACCCAGGCGAAGGCTACGGAACTTGAAAAGGCCACAATGGCGACCAAAGACACCCGCTCTGCAATGAGAGTGAAGAAGGAGGAACTACGTGAAGCCGGGGACATTGTGGCTGGGAAGCCCTTTATGCTGCGGAGGAAGTTCGGCGATCCGCGGTATGCCCCTCTGGATCGGCTGTGGAGTTCGGCCGACAGATATATGGACTTAGCGGCGAGCGCTGTCGATGTGGCCGAATACTTCTGAGATCAAACAGATCGTGAAGTGGCCAAGGTGTTCTGGTTGCAATTTAACGTTCCAGAGCATCCGCTTCCATTGACTGATCAGCTTGCCGAATGGGCCGAACTCAATAGATTGTCCGGACTCTCCATGAGGTCTGTTGTGGATCATCTGTGGCCGGAGAGGCCGAAGCCGAACAGCTATTTTAGCTTGGTGCAGCAGTTCCTTGGTGCGGTGTCACGCATTAATGCGATGAAGAGGTCGGCGTGCATAGAAGGCTCGCGGATGGCCCTTGCCCGTGTCAAAACATACTGGGCGGAGATGGATGCCACCACTGTCGCGGCGCAGGGTTCGGCCATAGGCTGAGTGGCTGCCGAGCACTATTTTGAAGAAGTTCTTGAGGGCGCTCGTTCGATAGAGACCCAATGCTTGAAGAATGTTATGTTTGAGTGACATGTATTCCCATTGTAAAAACAATGTTTTATGAAATTTATCAAGGCTGTATTTATACTTTTGCCCGAAAGTAACATGATGCCTCCTATGCAGTCGTTTATGTATATATGTATATAACCTGAAAGATTGCAGTCCTCGGCTTCAGCCCCCACGCATATAATGCGTGGGTGTTCGCAGAAGACGTGTGTTCACACTTAATCCAATGTCTTGGTCCTATTAAGGAGGTGATAGCGCAGCGAACTAGGCAACCAGACTGTAATGCTTTAACACTTTCAATTAGCCAGAGGAGTTTGATAGTGGGGCTACTATATAGCCCCTGGTGGCTCCGCACTCACCCGAATTCGGGGTGCGTATATGCCTGGCCGGGAAACGGTCCTTCGTTAAGGCGGAGGAATTCTAAGATTCCAATAGGTCATCGAGTGGTTGACCAGTCTCACGCTATATCATGACAGTCAATTTTCGGCTTTCTCTACTGAGGTGCTCGTCCGGATGAACCAAGGCACAATCGCTGTAGTTCTCCTAGTGCCGCCTTAGCCGATAGAGCGGAACGTAAGATAGCAAAACACAGGAGCCGGGCAAACCCAAGATTTGACCAAAGATATGATTGGGAGCTGATGCATATAAGGCCAAACTCGCGACGCCGAACACTCCCTAAGGTATTCAGTCTTTATGGTGTAAACCGGGCCTAAATAGTGCCCTTTGTAAGAAGCCCCTGGTGTCCAGGTATGTGCATTGTTCTGACGTGGCCACATGCCAAGACGTCAGCATCCTTCTCAATTGTACTGAGAATCCGAGGGATGTGTATCAACAAGAGACAGTAAAAAAGGTTGACGTAGGGTCTTAATCTAAAAAGAATCCTTAGAACGGGTCCCTGCTGCACGTCTACGTCTGTGTCTCCGTTGTGCCGTATCATGGACGGGTGTAGCACGATGGTCATCTGTAAAAGAGAGGAACTTGGGTGAAAAGTTGTCGTGCAAAAAGGTAGGTTTAAAGAAACCATGTACAATTCAAGATGAGTAAAATTTGCCACTTGTCTGCGTGCGTTGAACCCCTTGTATTTGTAATAGGGGTGTGGCCCTCAGACCTGTATGAATTAAGTATAGGTGCGCCAGACTTGTCTAACAGTGTTTGTGGTCTTGACGACCTATCAAATGCTTTAGTTGGTGAGGCCGTTTTAGTGTGCGGCTGCCAAGGCAGCCACACTCTCTTCGGCGCGCAAGGATCGCTCAATATTTCCATTTGCTGTAATGATGCCACGTGGACCGGGCATCTTAAGTGTGAGGGAAGCATAATGCGGTATTGCATTAAAGCGAGCGAAAGCTTCGCGTCCAAGTAGTGCTTGATAGCCACTTCGGAAGGGAGCAAAGTGGAAGGTTAAATTTTCGCTATCGAAGTTATCGGGGAAGCCGAATATAACGTCTAGTAGCAGGGAGCCCGTGCAATGAGCCCCTGGGCCTGGTGTTACTCCTTTAAAGGTAGTATTGTTGTGGCAAATTTTCGTTGGGTCTGTCCCCATTTTGCGGACTGTGTCCTGATATATCAGGTTTAGACTGCTGCCACCGTCCATCAGGACTCGTGTGAAGTGGTTTCCGTCAATTATTGGATCTAATACCAAGGCTGCCCATCCTGCGCGCTGGATACTTGCCGAGTAATCCTGATGGTCGATGGTGATCGGATGAGACGGCCAGTGGCAGAACTCCGCGGTGATAGGCCCTTGGGCATATTTATCTGGGAGTGCCGCTTTGTTTCTCCCCTTTATCATGTGTAACACGTTTACTGTTTTGACTTCTGGTGGAAATTTCTTCTGTTCCCCAGTGCTTTGCTTGCAAGGCTCATCCTCATCTTCGCTTGGTGTATCCTGCCCCTTATGTTCGGCGTTGAGCTTGCCGGACTGCTTGAAGACCCAACATTCTCTGTGGGTATGATTTGCAGGTTTATCGGGGGTGCTATGGATCTGACATATTTGGTCCAGAATTTTGTTTAGGCTAGACAGTGCATCTCTGGCGACTTTAGAGGGCGGCTTTTGCTAACCTGGCCGAGAGCTTCTAACTCCGGCGTTTACCGCCATGCTCTTCGGGCCGTCTTCTTTATTCTGGCGCTTATTATTTTTGTTGTGTCGTGATTTCCGTTTCCATCTCTAACTTCGGATGTACTTGGGTCGCTGGTGCTGCATCGGGCTAGCCAGCTGTCCTCGCCCGTGCAAAAGCGGGTCATGAGGCTTGGTAATGCTGCCATTGTTCTCGGCTTTTCTTGGCCGAGGTGTCTGGCAAGCCATTCGTCTCGGACGCTGTGCTTAAAAGCTGCCAAGGCTTCGGCGTCCGGACAATCGACTATTTGGTTCTTTTTAGTAAGAAACATGTTCCAAAGCTTTCGGACTGACTCTCCGGGCTATTGAATTGTATGACTCGAATCGTCCGCATCCGGAGCTCGGACATAAGTCCCTTGAAAATTTGCTCGAAAAGCATCTTCGAGCTCTTCCCAGCTTCCAATGGAGCTTTCGGGGAGGCTTTTAAGCCAGTGCCGAGCTGGCCCTTTGAGCTTGAGGGGTAAGTACTTGATGGCGTGGAGATCATCTCCTCGAGCCATGTGGATATGGAGGATGTAGCCCTCAATCCAGACCCCAGGGTCTGTTGTTCCGTCGTATGCCTCTATGTTTACGGGTTTGAATCCCTCTGGAAATTCATGGTCCAGCACCTCGTCGGTGAAACATAGGGGGTGTGCGGCACCCCTGTATCTGGGTGTACCGTGGTGTTCGGATGTTTGTTGTGTTGCATCGTATGGATCGGATATTGGCTTATGTGCGGCATTGTTTGCCTCTCTATGTTGGTCGCGAGGTCGTCTATCCGGCCAGATGGCCGTTTTAATTTTTGGTTGCGGGGGATCTAAGGCCTCCTCATTGAATTCAGGTAGCAACTTCCGCTTCGGGTAGCTCTTGGTGTGGCGATTACCGCCGTACTTCGCTGCTGTGTTGACTACTTTACTCCATCTGATTCTGAGTGTGTCTTGCGCAGGGTTGAGCCTTAGCTTCTGCTTTTTAGACTCCTCGTGGTGGCGACAAGCCTTTGACGGGCATTCTGTTGCTCCGGGCGTCTATTCGGTGTGATGTCATCCGGATTATTATCTTTGACAGAGTCGGGTTGTTTGGTTTGATTCTCCGTGTTGCCGTGGTCCGGCGATGGTTCACCCTGCTCTAACGCTGGGTCTATATGATCGTTGTTTCTGCCGAGGCAGGATTTGGAGCGGCCCTTATGCCGCCACTTTGACTGCTTCTCGAGGGGACAACCCTTCGTTGCGTCCTTCCGTTCCTCGTCGTCGTTTTCTTTTGGTGTGTCCACCATGTATACGTCATGTGATGAAGTGGGCGTCTGGTGCCCTCTGGGCAGTGGTTCCTGTTCGTCTCCTGCATCGTCATCCATACCGTCGATGTCTTCGGAGTTGAAGTCAAGCATGTCGGTTAAATCGTTGATAGTGGCTACTAAGTGGGTGGTGGGTGGGCGGCGAATTTCTTCGTCATCCGCATCCCAATCCTGCCGGATGTAGTTCGGCCAGGACTCTCCTGACAAGGAGAGAGACCATAATGAGTTCAGTATGTCGCCAAAGGGCGAGTGCTGAAAAATATCCGCGGAGGTGAACTCCATGATCGGCGCCCAATCGGATTCGACAGGAATGGGCGCAGGCGGTTCGGAGTCCGTGGCCGGAGAGGGATCCGGCGGTTTGGAAATACGGCTCTTGTGAAGGGTAATGTCGATATTCGGCTCGATCGCCGCTGAGGATACGGCCTTCGTGACGGGGTTTATCCACCCGTCCATGGATGGCGCAACTGGCTCCAAATTGAGGCTCGGAGCGGCTGTCGGCGCGATCTCCTGAATACGGTCCGATGGTAGAGCTAAATCGTACTCATCGTGACCACGTCGAGCACAAGGCAGGGGCTCGAATCCGTCGAAGATCAAGCCTCTGCGGGTATCGGCCGTGTAGTTTAAGCTTCCAAACCTGACCTGGTGGCCAGGGGCGTAACTTTCGATCTGCTCCAGATGGCCAAGCGAGTTGGCCTGCAGTGCGAAGCCACCAAACACAAAGATCTGTCCGGGGAGAAAAAGTCTCACCCTGGACTACATCGCTATCGATGATCGTAGGAGCCATCAAGCCTAACGGCGACGACACAGAGGAACTCTCAATGAAAGCACCAATGTTGGTGTCAAAACCGGCGGATCTCGGGTAGGGGGTCCCGAACTGTGCGTCTAAGGCAGACGGTAACAAGAGGCAGGGGACATGATGTCTTACCCAGGTTCGTGCCCTCTTGATGGATGTAAAACCCTACATCCTGCTTGATTTATTCTTGATGATATGAGTATTACAAGAGTTGATCTACCACGAGATCGGAGAGGCTAAACCCTAGAAGCTAGCCTATGGTATGATTGTATGTTGTCCTACGGACTAAAACCCTTCAGTTTATATAGACACCGGAGGGGGTTAGGGTTACACAAGGTTGGTTACAAAGGAGGAGATATTCATATCCGTACTGCCTAGCTTGCCTTCCACGCCAAGTAGAGTCCTATCCGGACATGAGACGAAGTCTTCAATCTTGTATCTTCATAGTCCAACAGTCTGCCAAAGGATATAGTCTGGCTGTCCGGAGACCCCCTAATCCAGGACTCCCTCACTTGCGTTTATTCCTCTACATCATGTCATCTTACTTAAAGTGTTACTCTGTCCTTTATGAACTTAATACTCTAGATGCAGGCAGGAGTCGGTCGATGTGTGGAGTAATAGTAGTAGACGCAGGCAGGAGTCAGTCTACTTGACACGAACGTGATGCCTATGTTACATAATCATTTCCTTGGATATCGTCATAACTTTGCGCTTTTCTATCAATTGCTCGACAGTAATTTGTTCACCCACCGTATTATTTGCCTTCGAGAGAGAAGCCTCTAGTGAAACCTATGGCCCCTGGCTCTATTTTCCATCATATTAGTTTCCGATCTACTATTTTGCAATCTTTTATTTTCAGATCTAAAAACCAACCCCTCCCCCCCCCCAAAAAATTACCTTTCATTTAGTTTTATTTATTTATCTCTATCAGATCTCACCTTTGCAAGTCATCGTGAAGGGATTGACAACCCATTTATCGCGTTGGGTGCAAGTGTTTGATTGTTTGTGCAGGTATTGGTGATTTGTTCGTTCTTCTCCTACTGGATTGATACCTTGGTTCTTAACTAAGGGAAAGACTTATCTCTATTGTGTTGCATCACCCTTTCCTCTTCAAGGGAATAACCAACACAAGCTCAAGAAGTAGCACCCTCCGGCGGAGCGAGTGCGCTGGGAGAACTTCCCTCCCGAAGGGGGGAATCATCATCATCATCATCACCACCACCACCAAAAACTTCAACACCAACAACTCTCCCATCTTGGGGAGGGAAATCTCCATCAACATCTTCAATAGCACCATCTCCTCTCAAACCCTAGTTCATCTCTTGTGTTTAATCTTTGTACGGGAACCTCATATTAGTACTTGTGGGTGACTAGTAGTGTTGCTTACATTTTGTAGCTGATTACTATATGGTTTATTTGGTGGAAGATTATATGTTCAGATCCATTATGCTATTTAATACCCCTCTGATCTTGAGCATGATTATCATTTGTGAGTAGTTACTTTCGTTCTTGAGGTTACGGGAGAAATCTTGTTGCATGTAATCATGTGAACTTGATATATGTTCAATATTTTGATGGTATGTATGTTGTGATTCCCTTAGTGGTGTCATGTGAACGTCGACTACATGGCACTTCACCTTATTAAGGCCTAAGGGAAGGTATTGTGGAGTAGTTATTAGATGATGGGTTGCGAGGGTGAAAGAAGCTTAAACCCTAGTTTATGTGCTATATTGTAAGGGACTGGTTTGGATCCAAAAGTTTAATGCTATGGTTAGATTCCATCTTAATATTTCTTTCGCAGTTGTGGATGCTTGCGAGGGGGTTAATCATAAGTAGGAGGTTTGTTCAAGTAAGAACATCACATCAGCAACGGTCCACCCACATATCAAATTATCAAAGTAGCAAACACGAATCAAACCAACATGATGAAAGTGACTAGATGATATTCCCATGTACCCTCAAGAACAGTTTGCTTATCATAAGAGACCATTTTTGGCCTGTCCTTTGCCACAGAAGGATTGGGCTACCTTGCTGCATATTATTTGCCATTACCATTACTTCCTCGTTACAAATTATCTTTCTGTCAAACTACTCGTTACTTATAATTTCCGTGCCTGCAGAGAATACCTTGCTGAAAACCACTTGTCATTTCCTTCTGCTCCTCGATGGGTTCGACACTCTTACTTATCAAAAGGACTACGATTGATCCCCTGTACTTGTCAACCTCGCATGGCAGCGGGGTCCATAAGGAAACTAAGGGATATTAAGGCCTCCTTTTAATAAAGAACCGGAACAAAGAATTAACACATAGTGAATACATGAACTCCTCAAACTACAGTTGTCGGTGTCAAAACCGGCGGATCTCACGTAGGGGGTCCCGAACTATGCGTCAAGGATCGATGGTAACAGGAGACGGGTGAGGGAGTCCTGGATTAGGGGGTCTCCGGGCAGCCGGACTATCTCCATTGGCCAGACTGATAGACTATGAAGATACAAGATTGAAGACTTTAGTCCGTAGGACAACAATCACAACATACAATCATACCGTAGGCTAGCTTCTAGGGTTTAGCCTCTCTGATCTTGTGGTAGATCTACTCTTGTAACACCCATATCTTCAATATTAATCAAGTAGGACGTAGGGTTTTACCTCCATCAAAAGGGCCCGAACATGGGTAAAACTTCGTGTCCCTTGCCTCCTGTTACCATCCAGCCTAGACGCACAGTTCGGGACCCCCTACCCGAGATCCGCCGGTTTTGACACCGACATTGGTGCTTTCATTGAGAGTTCCGCTGTGCCATCGCCACAAGGAAGGATGTCTCGCCCCGTCTTTAAAGACGGCACTATCGCTGAGGGAGCCCTGGCTATCGGCCAAACTCGCCGGCTTGGTGGTTTTCTTATGACCGCCTGTCCGGCCGCTGCGCCGACGATGACTTCTCGGGTCATCGAAAGCAATCTTCACATCAACTCGGAACTCGCCGAGCAGTTAGATCAAATGGAGCTCTCTTCCCTGAACGAGCTCTTGGATCGTATCGCTGCCCTGGGAGTCGCTACAGACTACGATCAGATTGGGCCTAAACCCGATCTAGGAGAAATTAACTCTCCCCAGGTCACCCATCACGTTGCAGTGGTGGAAGAGCAATGCGGCAAAACTTCATCTATCTTAAGGACTAGCTACGTCCGGATTCCCGATCCCTCCAAGCCGGATACCCGCGGAGGGGAGGATGTCACTCAAAGCCTGAACCCAGAATCAGGCAGTGGGCCAGATTTACCAGAAAACATCCAAGAATCCAAACTTTCGAGTTCGGAAACTCCTTGGCCGCTGAGCCTCAGATTGGTTGAGGATTCGGATTCAATTCCACCCACCCACCCAAACATGCGCGATCTATCCCAAATTATGCAAGAGCCCGAAGAAACAATACACCATTGCTGGGCCAGATTCCTCCTGGTCAAGAACAAGATAAAGGACTGCCGTGAGGAAGACGCAATTTCATTCTTCTGCAATAACTACATGGACAAGGGAATTCTCAATGCCATAAGTCGTCGCGAAATTACATGCTTTGCCGACTTGGTGTCCATAGTGCGGAAGTACTGCGCGATGGAAAGCTCCTAGAAAACCGAAATAAAATTTTGGGATAATCCGGCCCTGAATACAAACCCAGTCCAAAATAAAAGGGTGCATTATCACAATACACCTGGGTTAACTACCAAAAAGCGAAAGCCCTCTACGGGGCAAGGAACCATACTGGAGGGATGGCTCAACGGACCCTGCAAAATTCATAGTATAGCGGATGCGATACCAACACACAGCCTTAGAGCATGCTGGATACTCCGGCAGGTGGCCAAAAGTGGTGAGGATCTACTCCTCCCAAAAACCACAGAGCACCACCCCGAGGATAATAGTACGGTCTTAACGGTCTTCGAGACCTTTGTGTCAAATAAAAGATGGAAGCGAACACTCCGCGGCACATCCGAAATCTGCCACATAGCAGAAACAAATCCTTGGAGCGACACGGCTATTACCTTCAATGTCAGTGACGAACCTCAATTCCGAACAGCTCGAGTACCAGCCGCACTGGACCTCAGTCCAATCGTGTACGGCTTTCGACACACCAAGGTACTCATGGACGGCGGCAGCGGATTAAACATCATCTACGAGGAAATTCTTCAAAAGATGGAAATAGACTGGAGCCGCATTAAGCAAAGTAGCACAACCTTTAGAGGAATCATCCCTAGTCGGGAAGCACGCTGCGCCGGAAAAATCACACTAGACGTGGTATTCGGCACGCCGTATAATTACAGGTCCGAAGAAGTTACATTCCAAGTGGCCCCGTTCAGCAGCGGATACCACGCTCTATTAGGGTGGGAGGCGTTCACAATCTTCCAAGCCGTACCCCATTACGGGTACATGAAGCTCAAAATGCCCGGGCCCAACGGAATCATCACTCTTGTTAGTGATCCGGACATAGCACTCCGCGCCCAAAATAAGACAGCTGCACTGGCCCTTGAGGCACTATCCGAAGCCCTAGCGGCCGAAGAACTAACTACGCTGCGCTCCACGGTAAACAGGGACGACGTGATACTCGATAAAATATCCAAGTCCACCTCCTTTAAGCCGGCGGACGAAATAGTCAAATTCCAAATCCATCCAACAGACCCTACAAAAACAGCTTCCATCGAGGCACAATTAAACCCTGATGTTGACGCCATACTGCGAGAGTTCCTACGCGAGAACTGGGATATTTTTGCCTAGCACCCTTCAGACATGCCAGGAATCCCACGCAGGCTGGCTGAACACAGCCTAAATATCATAAAAGGGTTCAAGCCAGTCAAGCAGGCTCTTCGACGTTTCTCCGAGCCTAAAAGACAGGCCATGGGAGAGGAACTAGCCAAGCTATTGGAGGCCGGATTCATCAGAGACATAAAACATCCGGACTGGCTAGCAAACTTGGTGATGGTACCAAATAAGGACAAATCCTGGCGCTTGTGCGTCGATTTTAAGGACCTTAACAAGGCATGCCCAAACGATCCCTTCCCCCTCCCCCGCATCGATCAAATCATCGATGCTACCGCAGGACACGATTCATTGTGTTTCCTCGACACATACTCCGGCTACCACCAAATCAAAATGGCAGAGCCAGACCAAGCCGCAACGGCATTCATCACACCATACGGCCCATTTTGCTTCAACACAATGCCCTTCGGGCTAAAAAACGCCGGTGCAACATATCAGCGCATGATTTAGACATGCCTGGCAAACCAGATCGGCAAAACAGTGGAGGCATACGTGGATGACGTGGTCATTAAAACCAAGCATGTCGAAACTTTAGTAGACGACTTGAGGCTCACATTCGACAACCTCTGAGCATATGACATCAAGCTCAATCCGGAAAAATGTGTCTTTGGCATACCAGCAGGAAAGCTCCTGGGATTCATTGTCTCCAGTAGAGGTATTGAAGCTAATCCGGCCAAAATCCGAGCGTTGTCACAGTTGGCTACCCCAACAGACCTCAAACAAATACAAAAACTAATTGGATGTGTGGCGGCTCTAAGCCGCTTTATCTCTCGTTTGGGAGAAAAGGCATTACCCCTTTATCGCCTCCTCCGGCGTACCGAACACTTCGAGTGGACGGACGCCGCCACGGCCGGACTCAACGAAATAAAAGCCATGTTGGCAACAAACCCAGTCCTGGCCGCGCCAAACATTGGCGAACGAATGCTATTATACATTGCGGCAACTCATCAAGTGGTAAGCGCAATGCTTGTCGTCGAACGAGAAGTGGACGGACACAAATTTCCCGTTCAAAAGCCGGTTTACTACGTGTCCACTGTCCTTACCCCATGCAAATCGCGGTACCCGCATTATCAAAAGATAGCGTACGCGGTATTTATGGCATCCAGGAAGCTGTGACACTACTTTCAAGAGTGTTCGATGATGGTAGCCTCGGAAGTACCACTTAATGATATTATAAACAACCGCGACGCGACGGGTCGGATTGCCAAATGGGCCATTGAGCTCCTCCCGTTCGACATAACTTACAAGCCACGGCGAGCTATTAAATCGCAAGTTTTGGCTGACTTCATCACTGAATGGATGGAAGCTGAACTCGCTAAAGAGTACGGCACATATTCAAATTGGATCATGCACTTCGACGGCTCCAAAATGTTGGCTGGTCTGGGGGCCGGCGTCGTGTTGACGTCCCCAACAGGAGACATAGTTCAATACGCACTGCAGATAATGCATACGATTGCAACAATGCAGCCGAATACGAGGCCCTTCTACATGGTCTCCGGATGGCAGTATCCATGGGCATTCAGCGCCTAGAGGTGCGCGGGGATTCAAACCTTGCAATATCCCAAATAAATGGAGACTTTGAAGCCAACGATCCAAAAATGGACGCTTATCGCAATGCCGTCCTAAAAATGTCAGCCCGGTTCGAGGGGCTCGAGTTTCACCATGTGGCTCGGGAAAACAATCAGGCGGCAGATATCCTCGCCCGCATTGGCGCAAAATGCGACGCGGTCCCTCCCAACATTTTTCTGGAAAGGCTTTTCAAGCCATCCGTAGCATGGGCAGGGGACGCCGGTAACAACAGTCCGGACCCGGCCAAAATACCCGATGCCGAACTCTCTGACACAATCGGAGGCTCCGCCACCGAAATAACACAATCAGCCCACGAAATAATGGATATTATTGCCCCATGGACACAACCATTCCTGGCCTACTTAACTAGATAGGAACTCCCGGAGGACCAAAATGAGGCACGCTGCATAGTGCGGCGATCAAAGGCCTACAGGGTCCACGAGGGAGAATTGTACAAAAAAGGCGCTACCGGAGTCCTTCAACGGTGCATCTCCGAAGAGGAAGGACGTAACCTTTTGGCAGAAATTCATGCCGGACTCGGCGGTCATCACGCCACAGCCCGGGCTCTTGTGAGCACGGCCTTCCGTACATGATTCTATTGGCCAACGGCCCGGGCTGACGCACACGACTTAGTCCAGCGTTGCGCCGGTTGCCAGCTCTTTGCAAATCAAAGCCATATGCCACTCACCGCCCTTCGAACAATCCCCATTACATGGCCCTTTGCGGTCTGGGGGCTTGACATGGTTGGACCCCTTAAAGGTGGAACCCACAAGAAAAAAATACTTATTGGTCATGGTGTATAAATTCACCAAATGGATAGAGGCCAAACCGGTTAAAACAGTCAAATCCGGACCGGTGATAGATTTCATATCCGGGGTTGTACATCGCTACGGCGTCCCCCACAGCATCATCACTGATAACGGCACGAACTTCATGGCCGACGAGGTAAAACTCTGGTGCAGCAAAATGGGCATTAAGCTCGATTATGCTTCAGTCTACCACCCACAAACCAACATTCAAGTCGAACGAGCAAATGGTCTTATAATGAGCGGCATTAAACCCAGCCTAGTGCGCTCCTTAACAGAGTCTGACACGCACTGGGTAGAGGAGCTCGACTCCCTACTCTGGGGGCTGCGGACCACGCCGAATCATAGTACCGGATACACACCATTTTTTATGGTGTACGGTGCAAAGGCAGTCCTGCCCTGTGACATAATTCATACTCACCTCGAGTGCGCATGTACGAAGAAAGAGAAGCCGAGCTCGATCGGCAGGACAGTTTGGACACATTGGAGGAAGAGCGTGACGTAGCCAAAGCCCGTTCCGCATTTTACCAGCAATAGGCTCGCCGATACCAAAGTAGAGAAGTACGAGCCAAAACTTATAACGTTGGCGAACTAGTTCTCCGGCTGCCGGATAAGAAAAAGAACAAGCTAGAGCCCAAATGGGAAGGTCCCTTCATCATCGACCAAGTTCTGACCGGGGGAGCGTACCGACTGCGGGAAGCATCGACTAGTCGACTCGAGCCGAACCCATGGAACGCAGCCAGGCTCCGAAGATTCTACGCCTAGCACATGACTTTATGTTAGTCCCCTCCCTTTGTCCATTTTCCGCATATGCATTGTCTGTCTTGTTTCCCTTTCTTTCTGTTATTCCTCTAGACCTTCACGGGTCACCTTGTGCCTCACTTGTACATTACAGAGGTGACAGGCGCACTATCTACACCTGGGGGCTTCTTTCACAGAAGCTTAAATTATTTACCTGGGCATCACGCCCAACACATGCGTTATACTTCCGCATGTACCTTTTTTCACCATTATATGCATCGATATGACTTAAGTTTTAGCCAAGCTGGGTTGCGTGGCTCTTGTATTTATGCCCTACATTCCCGTTAATTCGGCTAGGGCATAAGGGGAGCACCTCTGCAATTGTTACCGCCGGGTCAGCCGGACGTGTACCTCAGACTGGGTGAAGCCGAAAGCTAGCGTTCTTAAGAAAATATTCGGCCAGTGAACAAAATATGACTTTTATTTATTAACCATATCTGCCCCCAGACGTTTTTACTGCGCTTCTTGTTGAAGTCCGGACATGCACTTTAGGGCATGCCTACCCAGGGAAAGGAACCCTTAACGGAACTATTCTCTCTGGAAGATGTTTCTTACTACCCATGTAATATAACATAACTAGTTGGGCACTTGTCTGATAAAGCACTAATGACCCCTACGCCTAGTCTCCACGCATGCTCCGGTTCTTATATAACTGAGAGGGTATTCGGATACACTCCAGACTGTCGGGTCCCGAGGTTGAAGCGAAAAGGTCCGCCACGACAAACGATCTACAATCCGGCTAGAAGGCATCATATATGTCACTTTACAATTACATAGTCAATTTGACTGGTTGAATTCCTCTTCAATGCCATCCAATAGGCTGTCCAGTCTACAGTCCTGTTGGGAATACTTTGCAGCCAATTCTACTTGGTCGTACACTAAAGTTACAGGGATCTCCTTGCCATCAGGCCCCACAGGTCCGACTTCGGCCATGTGGTTCGGGTCAGCCTTCGTGTACGGTGTCTTCACCATCGCCCAAGCTTCCCTGGTGCCCTGGCAGCAGGCCAATATCTTCTATAATCGGAAGCGCCGCCGTGCTCCCTTTAGCTTTTCTGCAAGCTCTCCAAGGCCTTCGGGTAGGGAGACGGACGGCCACAAAGCCTGGGCAACGCCTCGCATCACCTGCCGAACTCTCGTGCAACTGTGCGAGCTCGGGAAGAAGATCACCCGTCGAACTAGGCATCTCCTCGGTAGGACGACTTGTTAACATACCTACAGACATAACTCTATCAGTCAGCTTCCCCGCCGAACTCTTTTTAAGTTTGTTCAAGCACTTACTAAATATGCCGCGCCGAAGCCGTCGATTCTCCTTAACAGAATCCGACAGTTGGGCATGAACATCTTTCAGTTCCACGCCCAGCTTGGTGTTGGCATCTTGGAGATCATTCTTCTCCTGCCTCACCCTCGTAAGCACGCTCTCACCAGCCTTCAGCTGGCGTTTGTGCTGTTGCTTATCCGGATTCACTCCAGCGTCATTTGCAATTTTTTCGTCAGATGTGCATATAAAGCCACACTCCAATATGATACTTATCATTTGACGGATATGTTACTAGCGGGGGTCTCTTTGGGCTCCCCTGCGGCGGACAGTGCGGCCTGTCGTTGGGCTTTGCACTCTTCCAGCTCCTGGGACAATTGAGTATTCTTTTCTGTAAGACCTACATAACAAATGATCCTTAAATCAGTTATGCTAACTGTTTCAAGTCTCAGGGGCTACTCATATATATAATCATCAAATTTTCTCACCCGTATGTCTTTTACATACTACTCTGTGGCTCTGGCTAGACCATTTTGAGCGGCACGGACTTGCGCTTCTCCCGAGTTGAAGGCATCTAAAGCCTCTTGGGAGAAACAAGCGTCACGAAGAACAGTCCGGCGACGTCTATGGTTCATGGCACTTTCCACCTCGGAAGGGGTGGCGGACAGTCCATCCGTATCCTCTGTCGAAGGAGCACCCGGTGCATGCCTTGTACTCGTTCCCACCCCTGTGTCCAGCCTTGGAGCCTGGCTTGTGGAGGCGCGGTTGGTAGCCTCTCCGGGTATAGTCCGGCGAGCCCTCTTTCTCTCGAAAAGAAGGCACGGGCGTTAATATGCCCCTGGAAGCAATATCTTGCAATAAAGACGGCGCGCTATACCGCTGCGCCGGTGTCTCCATCCGGACTGCGGATCTTTTCAGCATGCCTGGCCTAGCGGCCCCTTGTTGGCCAGTTGCCATAGGCTCGGCCTTCTGCCCCAAGGACCTCCCCTGCAAGACACGGCTGTTATACGACAATGAAAAAAAAGAGCACAAGGACGGACCCCTTTTTAAGTGCTGCAATTGCGGTCTCAGTCACCTGTGAGGTTGGAACTAGCCTAGGGTAATCGGCCGTAATGGCCACCAAGGTATTGTCATTACTCCCTTGGTAAAAAAACCATCGATCAGCTCCACGGATATGTCCGAATCCTCTTGGGAGGCCGGGTCAAGGGACCATCTGGGGTTTTCGGGCTGTGGAGGAGGACTGTTTATCTCCTTTACTGCCTGGCGCAGCTCCTGCGATGAAATCGCTAGATTGAATACTTAAACTACGGGAATACTAAATGGATGGGCGAGAAAAAATCTCCGCTTACCCAGCTCGGAGGATTGTACATGGAGAATCCGCCCTGCGGGTTGATACGGAGGAACTCCTCATCTTCTACCTTATACAAAGTGGACAAGATCTTTATTAGATCAGCAGCCGATCCCGGCCCTTTGCGGCGGTGGCAGGTGGCGTCATCCTCCCCGTTGAAATCCCACATGGGGTGGCCTCTATACTGGAGCGGCTGCACCCCCCGCATAATGCATATAGCCATGACCTCGATCATGGTCAATCCGGATCGAGCTAAAGAGCTTATCCGGCTCATCAGATAAAGAATGTCCCGGTCGTCTTCCTCCAGGGGGCTCCGTGGACGCCAGCTCTGACGCTTCTTCAAAGGGGCGTTGTCAAACTCTGGAAGGCCGATCCGAATAGGGTCCGGAAGGGGGACATCTTCTATATAAAACCATTCTGAAGGCCAGTCTTCGGACGTCTTCTTTGGGGTCCCGGATAGGTATCCGGTCCCGGCGATACGCCACACTTCGGCTCCGCCCACTTGATATATTGATCCCTTCTTAGAACGGGGCACCATACAGAACAGCTTCTTCCACAGAGCGAAATGAGCCTCACAGCCCAAAAATAACTCGCAAAGGGTTACGAATCTCGCGATATGCAGCAGAGAAGCAGGCGTGAGGTTGTGCAGCTGGAGGCCATAGAACTCCAGAAGCCCTCGGAGAAACGGATGGATTGGGAATCCGAGCCCTCTTACCAGATAAGGGACAAGGCACACCCGCTCTCCCTTGGAGGGATTGGGATGGCTCTCCGCTTGCTCTCCGCCATTATAGGTGGCAAGCCCGGCTCGAACTGGGACCAGGTACGCTGGGGGAAGAAATCTCTTGGACTGAAGCATCACCAATTTTCTATGCGGGATGGAACATCTCTCCCAATCTCCAGGCTTGGAGCTAGGGGTGCGAGGGGAGGAGTTGCGTCGACCGGCCGTGGTAGAATGGATCTCTGTCGCGTACGCTCTGATGAAGGCTCGGCAAGGGAGGATGATGTGATTTGGATCTGAATCCTCGTCTTTTTAAATAGGCGGCTCATTTGCATAGCTAGGGGGTAAATGTGAAAACACCCTGGCTTTTCACATTCGCTCGACACGTGGAAAGTGGCGATTATTGGGCGTGGAAGACAAGAAATACAAACCATCAAAAGAAACCGGACATTATTTCGACAAGTACACCGAATTTGGAGAAGGAACCCGCCTTGCAATACCGAAGACAACTGCATGCCGGACTCATCCTCATTGAAGCCTAGTTCGGGGGCTACTGAGGGAGTCCTGGATTAGGGGGTCTCCGGATAGCCGGACTATCTCCATTGGTCGGACTGATAGACTATGAAGATACAAGATAGAAGACTTTGTCTCGTGTCCGGATGGGACTCTACTTGGCGTGGAAGGCAAGTTAGGCAATACGTATATGGATATCTCCTCCTTTATAACCGACCTTGTGTAACCCTAACCCTCTCCAGTGTCTATATAAACCGGAGGGCTTTAGTCCGTAGGACAACAATCACAACATACAATCATACTGTAGGCTAGCTTCTAGGGTTTAGCCTCTCTGATCTCGTGGTCGATCTACTCTTGTAACACCCATATCTTCAATATTAATCAAGCAGGACGTAGGGTTTTACCTCCATCAAGAGGGCCCAAACCTGGGTAAAACTTCGTGTCCCTTGCCTCCTGTTACCATCTGGCCTAGACGCACAGTTCGGGACCCCCTACCCGAGATCCGCCGGTTTTGACACCGACAACAGGGGACACGATGTTTACCCAGGTTCGGGCCCTCTCTATGGAGGTAATGTTGGGTTTCGTAGTAATTTCAAAAAATTTCCTATGAACACGCAAGATCATGTGATGCATAGCAATGAGAGGGGAGAGTGTTGTCTACGTACCCAATGCAGACCGACTGCGGAAGCGATGACATGACGTAGAGGAAGTAGTCGTACGTCTTCACGATCCAACCGATCAAGCACCGAAACTACGGCACCTCCGAGTTCGAGCACACGTTCAGCTCGATGACGATCCCCGGACTCCGATCCAGCAAAGTGTCGGGGAAGAGTTCCGTCAGCACGACGGCGTGGTGACGATCTTGATGAACTACAGCAGCAGCGCTTCGCCTAAACTCCGCTACAGTATTATCGAGGTATATGGTGGCAGGGGGCACCGCACACGGCTAAGGAATAGATCACGTGGATCAACTTGTGTGTTCTAGGGTGCCTCTACCTCAGTATATAAAGGAGCCAAGGGGGGAGGGGGGCGCCGGCCAGGGAGAGGGCGCAGGAGGAGTCCTACTCCTTCCGGGAGTAGGACTCCCCCCCAATCCTATTCCAACTAGGATTCCCAAAGGGGGGGAAAGAGAGAGAGGGGGGCCGGCCACCTTCTCCTAGTCCTAATAGGACTAGGGGAGGGGGAAGTGGCGCAGCCACCTTGGGCTGCCTCTTTCTCCTTTCCACTAAGGCCCATGAAGGCCCATATGGCTCCCGGGGGGTTCCGGTAACCTCCCGGTAACCCGGTAAAATCACGATTTCACCCGAAACACTTCCGATGTCCAAACATAGGCTTCCAATATATCAATCTTTACATCTCGACCATTTCAAGACTCCTCGTCATGTCCGTGATCACATCCGGGACTCCGAACAACCTTCGGTACATCAAAATGCATAAACTCATAATGTAACTGTCATCGTAACCTTAAGCGTGCGGACCCTACGGGTTCGAGAACAATGTAGACATGACCGAGACATGTCTCCGGTCAATAACCAATAGCGGGACCTGGATGCTCATATTGGCTCCTACATATTCTACGAAGATCTTTATCGGTCAGACCGCATAACAACATACGTTGTTCCCTTTGTCATCGGTATGTTACTTGCCCGAGATTCGATCGTCGGTATCCAATACCTAGTTCAATCTCGTTACCGGCAAGTCTCTTTACTCGTTCCGTAATACATCATCTCACAACTAACATATTAGTTGTAATGCTTGCAAGGCTTATGTGATGTGTATTACCTAGAGGGCCCAGAGATACCTCTCCGACAATCGGAGTGACAAATCCTAATCTCGAAATACGCCAACCCAACATCTACCTTTGGAGATACCTGTAATGCTCCTTTATAATCACCCAGTTACGTTGTGACGTTTGGTAGCACCCAAAGTGTTCCTCCGGCAAACGGGAGTTGCATAATCTCATAGTCATAGGAACATGTATAAGTCATGAAGAAAGCAATAGCAACATACTAAACGATCGGGTGCTAAGCTAATGGAATGGGTCATGTCAATCAGATCATTCAACTAATGATGTGACCTCGTTAATCAAATAACAACTCTTTGTCTATGGTTAGGAAACATAACCATCTTTGATTAACGAGCTAGTCAAGTAGAGGCATACTAGTGACACTCTGTTTGTCTATGTATTCACACATGTATTATGTTTCCGGTTAATACAATTCTAGCATGAATAATAAACATTTATCATGAAATAAGGAAATAAATAATAACTTTATTATTGCCTCTAGGGCATATTTCCTTCAGTCTCCCACTTGCACTAGAGTCAATAATCTAGATCACATCACCATGTGATTAACATCGATAGTTCACATCATCTGTGATTAACACCCATAGTTCACATCGCCATGTGACCAACACCCAAAGGGTTTACTAGATTCAGTAATCTAGTTCACATCGCTATGTGATTAACACCCAAGGAGTACTAAGGTGTGATCATGTTTTGCTTGTGAGAGAATCTTAGTCAACGGGTCTGCCACATTCAGATCCGCATGTATTTTGCAAATTTCTATGTCAACAGTGCTCTGCATGGAGCTACTCTAGCTAATTGCTCCCACTTTCAATATGTATCTAGACCGAGACTTAGAGTCATCTAGATTAGTGTCAAACTTGCATCGGCGTAACCCTTTACGACGAACCCCTTTTTTTTCACTTCCATAATCGAGAAACATATCCTTATTCCACTAAGGATAATTTTGACCGCTGTCCAGTGATCTACTCCTAGATCACTATCGTACTCCCTTGCCAAACTCAGTGGTAGGGCATACAATAGATCTGGTATACAGCATGGCATACTTTATAGAACCTATGACTGAGGCATAGGGAATGACTTTCATTATCTTTCTATCTTCTGCCGTGGTCGGGCTTTGAGTCTTACTCAACTTCACACCTTGTAACACAGGCAAGAAACCTTTTCTTTGACTGTTCCATTTTGAACTACTTCAAAATCTTGTCAAGGTATGTACTCATTGAAAAAACTTATCAAGTGTCTTGATCTATCTCTATAGATCTTGATACTCAATATGTAAGCAGCTTCACCGAGGTCTTTCTTTGAAAAACTCCTTTCAAACACTCCTTTATGCTTTGCAGAATAATTCTACATTATTTCCGATCAACAATATGTCATTCACATATACTTATCAGAAATGTTGTAGTGCTCCCACTCACTTTATTGTAAATACAGGCTTCACCGCAAGTCTGTATAAAACTATATGCTTTGATCAACTTATCAAAGCGTATATTCCAACTCCGAGATTCTTGCACCAGTCCATAGATGGATCGCTGGAGCTTGCATATTTAGTTAACACCTTTAGGATCGACAAAACCTTCTAGTTGCATCATATACAACTCTTCTTTAGTAAATCCATTAAGGAATGCAGTTTTGTTTATCCATTTGCCAGATTTCATAAAATGCAGCAATTGCTAATATGATTCGGACAGACTTAAGCATAGATACGAGTGAGAAAATCTCATCGTAGTCAACACCTTGAACTTATCGAAAACCTTTTGCGACAATTCTAGCTTTGTAGATAGTAACACTACTATCAGCGTCCGTCTTCCTCTTGAAGATCCATTTGTTTTCTATGGCTTGCCGATCATCGGGCAAGTCAACCAAAGTCCATACTTTGTTCTCATACATGGATCATATCTCAGATTTCATGGCTTCAAGCCACTTTGCGGAATCTGGGCTCACCATCGCTTCTTCATAGTTCGTAGGTTCATCATGATCTAGTAGCATGACTTCCAGAACAGGATTACCTTACCACTCTGGTGCGGATCTTACTCTGGTTGATCTACGAGGTTCAGTAGTATCTTGATCTGAAGTTTCATGATCATTATCATTAGCTTCCTCACTAACTGGTGTAGGTGTCACTGAAACAGTTTTCTGTGATGTACTACTTTCCAGTAAGGAAGCAGGTACTGTTACCTCGTCAAGTTCTACTTTCTTCCCACTCACTTCTTTCGAGAGAAACTCCTTCTGTAGAGAAACTCCGAATTTAGCAACAAAAGTCTTGCCTTCGGATTTGTGATAGAAGGTGTACCCAACAGTCTCCTTTGGGTATCCTATGAAGACATATTTCTCCGATTTGGGTTCGAGCTTATCATGTTGAAACTTTTTCACATAAGCATCGCAGTCCCAAACTTTAAGAAACGACAGCTTAGGTTTCTTGCCAAACCATAGTTCACACGGTGTCGTCTCAATGGATTTAGATGGTGCCCTATTTAACGTGAATGCAGCTGTCTCTAATGCATAACCCCAAAACGATAGTGGTAGATCGGTAAGAGACATCATAGATTGCACCATATCTAATAAAGTACGGTTATGACATTCGGACACACCATTATGCTGTGGTGTTCTAGGTGGCATGAGTTTGTGAAACTATTCCACATTGTTTTAATTGAAGACCAAACTCGTAACTCAAATATTTGTCTCCGCGATCAGATCATAGAAACTTTATTTTCTTGTCACGATGATTTTCCACTTCACTCTGAAGTTCTTTGAACTTTTCAAATGTTTCAGACTTATGTTTCATCAAGTAGATATATCCATATCTGCTTAAATCATCTGTGAAGTTCAGAAAATAACGATACTTGCCGCGAGCCTTAATACTCATCGGACCGCATACATCAATATGTATTATTTCCAATAAGTCAGTTGCTCGCTCCGGAGAACGGAGTCTTAGTCATCTTGCCCATGAGGCATGGTTTGCAAGCATCAAGTGATTCATAATCAAGTGATTCAAAATCCCATCAGCATGGAGTTTCTTCATGCGCTTTACACCAATATGACCTAAACGGCAGTGCCACAAATAAGTTGCACTTATCATTATTAACTTTGCATCTTTTGGTTTCAATATTATGATTATGTGTATCACTACGATCGAGATCCAACGAACTATTTTCATTGGGTGTGTAACCATATAAGGTTTTATTCATGTAAACAGAACAACAATTTATTCTCTTACTTAAATGAATAACCGTATTACAATAAACATGATCAAATCATATTCATGCTCAACGCAAACACCAAATAACACTTATTTGGGTTCAACACTAATCCTGAAATTATAGGGAGTGTGCGATGATGATCATATCAATCTTGGAACCACTTCCAACACACATCGTCACTTCACCCTTAACTAGTCTCTGTTTATTTTGCAACTCCCGTTTCAAGTTACTAATCTTAGCAACTGAACTAGTATCAAATACTAAGGGTTTGCTGTAAACACTAGTAAAGTACACATCAATAACATGTATATCAAATATACTTATGTTCACTTTGCCATCCTTCTTACCCGCCAATCACTTGGGGTAGATCCGCTTCCAGTGACCAGTTCCTTTGCAGTAGAAGCACTTAGTCTCAGGATTAGGACCAGACTTGGGCTTCTTCACTTGAGCAGCAACTTGCTTGCTGTTCTTCTTGAAGTTCCCCTTCTTCCCTCTGCCCTTTTCTTGAAACTAGTGATCTTGTCAATCATCAACACTTGATGTTTTTCTTGATTTCTACCTTCGTTGATTTCAGCATCACGAAGAGCTTGGGAGTTGTTTTCGTCATCCCTTGCATACTATAGTTCATCACGAAGTTCTACTAACTTGGTGATGGTGACTAGAGAATTCTGTCAATCACTATCTTATCTGGAAGATTAACTCCCACTTGATTCAAGTGATTGTAGTACCAAGACAATCTTAGCACGTGCTCACTGGTTGAGCGATTCTCCTCCATCTTTTAGCTATAGAACTTGTTGGAGACTTCATATCTCTCAACTCGGGTATTTGCTTGAAATATTAACTTCAACTCCTGGAACATCTCATATGTTCCATGACGTTCAAAACGTCTTTGAAGTCCCGATTCTAAGCCATTAAGCATGGTGCACTAAACTATCAAGTAGTCATCATATTGAGCTAGCCAAACGTTCATAACGTCTGCATCTGCTCCTGCAATAGGTCCGTCACCTAGCAGTGCATCAAGGACATAATTCTTCTGTGCAGCAATGAGGATAAACCTCAGATCATGGATCCAATCCGCAACTTTGCTACTAACATCTTTCAACATAATTTTCTCTAGGAACATATCAAAATAAACACAGGGAAGCAACAACGCGAGCTATTGATCTACAACATGATTTGCAAAATACTACCAGGACTAAGTTCATGATAAATTCAAGTTCAATTAATCATATTATTTAAGAACTCCCACTTAGATAGACATCCCTCTAATCCTCTAAGTGATTACGTGATCCAAATCAACTAAACCATGACCGATCATCGCGTGAGATGGAGTAGTTTTCAATGGTGAACATCGTTATGTTGATCATATCTACTATATGATTCACGCTCGACCTTTCAGTCTCCGTGTTCCGAGGCCATATCTGCATATGCTAGGCTCGTCAAGTTTAACCTGAGTATTCCGCGTGTGCAAAACTGGCTTGCACCCGTTGTAGATGGACGTAGAGCTTATCACACCCGATCATCACGTGGTGTCTGGGCACGACGAACTTTGGCAACGGTGCATACTCAGGGAGAACACTTCTTGATAATTAGTGAGAGATCATCTTAAAATGCTACCGTCAAACTAAGCAAAATAAGATGTATAAAAGATAAACATCACATGCAATCAAAATATGTGACATGATATGGCCATCATCATCTTGTGCCTTTGATCTCCATCTCCAAAGCATCATCATGATTTCCATCGTCACCGGCATGACACCATGATCTCCATCATCTTGATCTATATCAATATGTTTTCACATGGTCGCCTCGCCAACTATTGCTCTTGCAACTATTGCTATCGCATAGCGATAAAGTAAAGCAATTATTTGACGCTTGCATCTTATGCAATAAAGAGACAACCATAAGGCTTTTGCCAGTTGCCGATAACTTCAACAAAACATGATCATCTCATACAACAACTTATATCTCATCACGTTTTGACCATATCACATCACAACATGCCCTGCAAAAACAAGTTAGACGTCCTCTACTTTGTTGTTGCAAGTTTTACGTGGCTGCTATGGGCTTAAGCAAGAACCAATCTCACCTACGCATCAAAACCACAATGATAGTTTGTCAAATAGACTCCATTTTAACCTTCGCAAGGACCGGGCGTAGCCACACTCGGTTCAACTAAAGTTGGAGAAACAGTCACCCGCAAGTCACCTTTGTGCAAAGCACGTCGGGGAAACCGGTCTCGCGTAAGCGTACGCGTAATGTCGGTCCGGGCCGCTTCATCCAACAATACCGCCGAACCAAAGTATGACATGCTGGTAGGCAGTATGACTTATATCACCCACAACTCACTTGTGTTCTACTCGTGCATATAACATCAAACCATAAAACCTAGGCTCGGATGCCACTGTTGGGTTTCGTAGTAATTTCAAAAAATTTCCTACGAACACGCAAGATCATGTGATGCATAGCAACGAGAGGGGAGAGTGTTGTCTACGTACCCAACGCAGTCCGACTGCGGAAGCGATGACACGACGTAGAGGAAGTAGTCGTACGTCTTCACGATCCAACCGATCAAGCACCGAAACTACGGCACCTCCGAGTTCGAGCACACATTCAGCTCGATGACGATCCCCGGACTCCGATCCAGCAAAGTGTCGGGGAAGAGTTCCGTCAGCACGACGGCGTGGTGACGATCTTGATGAACTACAGCAGCAGGGCTTCGCCTAAACTCCGCTACAGTATTATCGAGGTATATGGTGGCAGGGGGCACCGCACACGGCTAAGGAATAGATCACGTGGATCAACTTGTGTGTTCTAGGGTGCCTCTACCTCAGTATATAAAGGAGCCAAGGGGGGAGGGGGCGCCGGCCAGGGAGAGGGCGCAGGAGGAGTCCTACTCCTTCCGGGAGTAGGACTCCCCCCCCAATCCTATTCCAACTAGGATTCCCAAAGGGGGGGAAAGAGAGAGAGGGGGGCCGGCCACCTTCTCCTAGTCCTAATAGGACTAGGGGAGGGGGAAGTGGCGCAGCCACCTTGGGCTGCCTCTTTCTCCTTTCCACTAAGCCCCATGAAGGCCCATATGGCTCCCGGGGGGTTCCGGTAACCTCCCGGTAACCCGGTAAAATCCCGATTTCACCCGGAACACTTCCGATGTCCAAACATAGGCTTCCAATATATCAATATTTACATCTCGACCATTTCGAGACTCCTCGTCATGTCCGTGATCACATCCGGGACTCCGAACAACCTTCGGTACATCAAAATGCATAAACTCATAATGTAACTGTCATCGTAACCTTAAGCGTGCGGACCCTACGTGTTCGAGAACAATGTAGACATGACCGAGACACGTCTCCGGTCAATAACCAATAGCGGGACCTGGATGCCCATATTGGCTCCTACATATTCTACGAAGATCTTTATCAGTCAGACCGCATAACAACACACGTTGTTCCCTTTGTCATCGGTACGTTACTTGCCCGAGATTCGACCGTCGGTATCCAATACCTAGTTCAATCTCGTTACCTGCAAGTCTCTTTACTCGTTCCGTAATACATCATCTCACAACTAACAAATTAGTTGCAATGCTTGCAAGGCTTATGTGATGTGCATTACCGAGAGGGCCCAGAGATACCTCTCCGACATTCAGAGTGACAAATCCTAATCTCGAAATACGCCAACCCAACATCTACCTTTGGAGATACCTATAATGCTCCTTTATAATCACCCAGTTACGTTGTGACGTTTGGTAGCACCCAAAGTGTTCCTCCGGCAAACGGGAGTTGCATAATCTCATAGTCATAGGAACATGTATAAGTCATGAAGAAAGCAATAGCAACATACTAAACGATCGGGTGCTAAGCTAATGGAATGGGTCATGTCAATCAGATCATTCAACTAATGATGTGACCTCGTTAATCAAATAACAACTCTTTGTCTATGGTTAGGAAACATAACCATCTTTGATTAACGAGCTAGTCAAGTAGAGGCATCCTAGTGACACTCTGTTTGTCTATGTATTCACACATGTATTATGTTTCCGGTTAATACAATTCTAGCATGAATAATAAACATTTATCATGAAATAAGGAAATAAATAATAACTTTATTATTGCCTCTAGGGCATATTTCCTTCAGGTAATACCCCACTTCCTGCTTGATCGATCTTGATGAATATGAGTGTTACAAGAGTTGATCTACCACGAGATCGAAATGGCTGAACCCTAGAAGTCTAGCCTATGAATATGGTAATGAGTATATGTGGTGTTGTTCCGGACTATCCCATTCGGTTTATATAGACACCGAGGGGATCTAGGGTTCGAGGACCCCTTAGTCCAGGACTCCCTCAGTAGCCCCTGAACCTGGCTTCAATGACGAGGAGTCCGACGCGCAGATTTGTCATCGGCATTGCAAGGCGGGTTCCCTCCTTCCGAACTCCAGAATAGTCTTGGGACGAAATAAGTGCATCCGAACCTATTACGCACACCATACACAACCGCAGAGAGAATATAATATTTGCACGAATCCAATATGTTGACAGCTTCTCTTCAACATGGCATCATATCTGTCCGGTTATAATTTTGAACCATTTTTCTTCTGCCATCCTATGTTTCAAGGCACGGTTGCTATTGGCATGTCTTGTCGAAACAGAGATTGTGTCCCCTTATCACAGGATTCTCATCAATGCAGGCATGGGTAACTCAACCATGTCGTTCATACAGCCCTAGGGAACAGGCGAATCCTAAGGCGAATGAGGAGGCATTTAATATCTGCTGCCTTTATAAGGGGATAAGGATTCCCCTTCCTCTCCTCAAGCCTTCTCTCTATCTTCGCCCTTCCGATCTCAAGCTCCAGCGCCCAAGTTCCCATCTCCTTTCCACTCAAGCGACCATGTCCGGATTTGGTGGTCAGGGCAAGTGGATGGTCTCCTCCGTCAAGGAGGAGGAGATTACTGAGCTCCGGGCAACCGGATATCTGGCAAAGGAGATCGCCCATCGTTTCCTAGCCGAGGGACAAGTCGTCCCCACGCCGGAGCCCACAGAGAGAGTAGTCTTCATCCCCCATTTCCCCCGCGAGATAGGGTTTCCACTCCACCCTTTCGTCCGCTTGATGATGTACTATTACGGGATAGATTTCCATGATTTGTCCCTGAATTCCTTCCCCAACATCTCGGCGTTTGTCGTCATGTGCGAAGCCTTCCTCCGCATCCATCCCCACTTCGGGCTGTGGCTCAAAGTCTTCAACGTGAAGCCGAAGGTGGTGGATGGTCAGCACACAGAGTGCGGAGGAGCCATGGTGAGCAAGTTGTCCAACGTCTCCTGGCCCAAAGGCACCTTTATAGAGACAGTAAAGGAATGGCAAAAGCAGTGGTTCTACATCACAGAACCTCGCGGCACCTGCCGAATTCCGCTCTAGTGCTCCCACCCGGCTCACCTCCTAGGTCGAGAAGAGTCCGGACTGGTGTTCTCCTGATGAGCTGATAGTGCTGCAGATGCGTGTTCAAAGCATGGTGACCAAGGACGTCAAGATCATCGATGTTATCCAGGTGATGCTGGTCCACCGGATTCTTTCGTGCCAGCACCAAAGCCGCCCTTTATCGGAGTTCAATTCGAAGAAGCACCAGACCCTCAGAAGGATCTTCGACACCTCTCATGAAGGGGCCTGGAAGTTGCTCTTTAAGGGCAACGAGAAGCCCCCGGCCACGGACTCAGACCGTGGTCACTATTGTACACCCCACCAACGAGGTATGTTTCTTTTGACGTATTCCCAACTTGAATGTTTCAAGGATGACGTCTGAGATTCGGTATTGCTCCTTCAGGACTGGGTGGAGAAGGCGCAGGGGATCCAGTGTCCGGCGCCGCTGCCTGAGGAACCGGTCATCCCGCACCTGGAGAGGATGCCGGTGCCAACGCTATATACGGCTTCGGAGAAGAAGGCCAAGAAGAAGGCCAAGGGGGCCAAGAGTGGCCCCCGTCGTAAGGGCGCTTCGGATGCGACGTCCGAAGATGATGAGGCCCATTCCTTCGTCCCCGAGGACAATGACAAGGAAGAGGAGGAGGAGGAAAACAACCCTCCTCCCGAGGAGGAGAAGAAGAAGAGGGTGGCCCCAGCACATCCGGAGGCAAAAGCGCCCAAAAAGGGGAAGGACGCTCCAGCGGTCAACACCGCATGGCACGTTGACAGTAGTCCGGAACGATGCCCCGCACTAGGCCTTGGACCGCATCTTAAGCAACATGGCTCATTTACGCACATATCCAGCCCTTTTTATTATGCTAACATGGTTAATCCATACTTTTGCAGTCCGGCCCGTGACCTTACCCAGCATTCCTCATCTGGAGGTTCTCCAGCTCCGTCGGAGATGGCGAGCATGTCGCCACCGCCTGCTTGCTCCCCCGGGGCGAGGGACGACACCGAAGTGTTATCCTGGAGGGCTGCTCCGAAGGGAGGAGCTCAGGACATTGTCCAGGTGCGGCACAAGGCAGGACCTCCGCTGTCGGACAGATGGGGGAGCAGATCCCCAAGGAGACCGGCGAAAAGGGCTGTATTGAGTTCGGCCCTTAGCCGGATACTATTCCGGAGATCCATATGGCTCCGGAATCAGGCAAGCACCCTCCTTCGAAGGAGGGGGGGTGCGCCAATTCCATCGGTGGCCCCTGTCCACCCAGGGGCGCTGGATGACCAGATGGAGGCGCTACGAGGTGCCTCCATTGTGGACGAGCACCATGTCCTTATGGGTGCGGTGATCGAGAAGGTTTAGTCCGCCTAGAGTGGACTAGACGAAGCTTGCAGCAATCTATTGACGGGTTTCGAGGTAAGTGACATAGAAAGAGGAAACCCCCATGTATTCAGTATCCCCTGAGACACTGTCCGGAGTTCGGCAAGAAGAACCGGACAGAGGATCAACCTCTTATTGTAGGACACTAACCGAATATGTATGAATAAGCAGGCCTCGCTGTTGGCCGCGACCTCGCATACTGCCGAGGTCTCCGAGCTAAAGCGGAAGCTGAAGCGGACCGAGAACGAGCTCGGCGAGATTAAGGTTTGGCTCCAAGAGAAGCGAGGTGAGGAACGACTTGCTATATGTTCGGTAGAGGATAAGTGCTGTGTAGTGACAGTGGTATCGTTATATGTGCAGAAGCCGCGACTGAGGTCAGGGCCCTAAAGAAGGCCCTGGGTGAGGCCGAGGAGAAGGCTGTCCAGCAGCAGGCCGCCCGGAAGAAGCTCAAGGCCCGGGTCAAAGAAGTCCAACAGGAGCTCGAGGATGCGGTGAAAAAATGCGACACCTTGGAGCATGATGTGTCGGTTCAAGGGACCGAACTCGCCAAGGCTCGTCAAAGCGCGGAGACTGCCCGGAATGAGATCCAGGCCGCCCTCCAGGAGATCCAGGTGGCCAAGAAGATCACGGCGGGTAAGGCATTTAAGATGCAAAGCAAGTATGCGGAGAAGCAGTACCTTTTACTAACTCGAGTTCGGAGTTCCCCAGGGGCCTTTGCGGATTTGCCACGCAGTGTATCCGATGCCGTGGAGTTCTATCGAGCCGAAGGAGGGGATTCAACGGAGAGGCTATTATGGTCGCTGAGGGAATCCTGGATTAGGGGGTGTCCGGATGGCCGAACTATACCTTCAGCCGGACTCCTGGACTATGAAGATACAAGATTGAAGACTCCGTCCCGCGTCCGGGAGGGACTTTCCTTGGCGTGGAAGGCAAGCTTGGCGATACGGATATGCAGATCTCCTACCATTGTAATCGACTCTATGTAACCCTAACCCTACCCGGTGTCTATATAAACTGGAGGGATTTTGTCCGTAGGCGAACATACACATCAACAATCATACCATAGGCTAGCTTCTAGGGTTTAGCCTCCTCGATCTCATGGTAGATCTACTCTTGTACTACCCATATCATCAATATTAATCAAGAAGGACGTAGGGTTTTACCTCCATCGAGAGGGCCCGAACCTGGGTAAACCTTCGTGTCCCTTGTCTCCTCTTACCATCCGGCCTAGACGCACAGTTCGGGACCCCCTACCCGAGATTCGCCGGTTTTGACACTGACATTGGTGCTTTCATTGAGAGTTCCTCTGTGTCGTCCCTGTCAGGCTCGTTGGCTCCTACGATCATCAATAGCAATGCAGTCCAGGGTGAGACCTTCCTCCCCGGACAGATCTTCGGCTTCGGCGGCCTCGCACTGCGGGCCAATTCACTTGGCCATCTGGAGCAGATCGAAAGCCACGCCCCTGGCCGTCAGGTCAGATTTGGAAGTTGAAACTACATGTCTGACATCCGCGGGGACTTGATCTTCGACGGATTCGAGCCACTGCCGAGCGCGCCGCACTGTCACGACGAGCATGATCTAGCTCTGCCACCAAACGGTGCCCTGGAGGCCGCAGCCGCATCGGCTCCGACCTTTAATTCGGAGCCAACTGCGCCGATCGAGGATGGGCGGTTGGACGCCACCCCAGGGGCTGCGACCCCAACGGCGATTGAGCCGAACACCAGCCCCGTACTCTGCGAGACCCGTGACTCCAAGGAGCCGGACTCCTCTCCGGACTCCGAACCCTCCATGCCCCTGCCAATCGAATCCGATTGGGCGCCGATTACGGAGTTCACTACCGCGGACATCTTTCAGCACTCGCCTTTGGGCGATATCCTGAAGTCATTGAAGTCCCTCTCTTTATCAGGAGAGCCCTGGCCGGACTATGGTCAGCGAGATTGGGATGCGGACGATGAAGAAATTCAAAGCCCACCCACCACCCACTTTGTAGCCACTTTCGACGATTTAACCGACATGCTCGACTTCGACTCCGGAGACATCGATGGTATGGACGCCGATGAAGGAGACGATGAAGAACCAGCTCCTATTGGGCCCTGGAAGGCCACCTCATCATATGACGTATACATGGTGGACGCACAAAAAGGTGACGACGAGGACCAGAAGGACGCATCAAAGGCTTGTTCCCTCGAAAAACAGTCAAAGCGGCGACACAAGCGCTGCCCCAAATCCCGCCTCGACAGAAATAGCAATCACACAGACCCAGCGCTGGAGCAGGGCGAACCGCTGCCGGACAACAGCAATCCGGATAATCAAACCGAACAAACAAATCCTATCAAGGATAATGGTCCGGACAACATAACGCTGGACAGACACCCGGAGCAACAGACTGCCCGTAAAAGGCTTGTTGCCACCGCGAGGAGCCTGAAAAGGCAGAAGCAAAGGCTCAAGGCCACTCAAGACACACTCCAATTCAGATGGAGTAAAATACTCAGCATTGCAGCAAGCTACGGCAACAATCGCCCCTTCAAGAGCTACCCGAAGCGGAAGCTGCTACCCGAATTCGATGAGGAGGCCTCAGAACCCCCACAACCAAATATCAAAGCAGCCAGCTGGTCGGATAGACGACCCCTCTACCAATACAGAGCGGCATACAACGCCGCGCGCCATACAACACGCAACCAATGCGAGGGCTCGCACCCAAAGGATGGTGTAACAAGATCCATCTATAGACCACGCAAGCGCGCCCCAGCATACAATGCAATACAACAAACATCCGAACAATGCAGTACACCCAGCTACAGGGGTGCCGCACACCCCCTATGTTTCACCGATGAGGTGTTGGACCACGAATTTCCAGAAGGATTCAAGCCCGTAAACATAGAGGCATATGACGGAACAACAGATCCTGGGGTCTGGATTAAGGACTATATCCTTCATATCCATATGGCTCGAGGAGATGATCTCCACGCCATCAAGTACCTACCCCTCTAGCTCAAAGGGCCAGCTCGTCACTGGCTCAAAGGACTCCCCGAAAGCTCTATCGGAAGTTGGGAAGAGCTCGAAGACGCCTTTCGGGCAAATTTTCAAGGGACATATGTCCGACCTCCGGATGCGGACGATTTGATTCATATAACTCAACAGCCCAGAGAGTCAGCCCGGAAGCTTTGGAACAGGTTTCTTACTAAAAAGAACCAGATTGTCGACTGTCCGGACACCGAAGCCTTAGCAGCTTTCAAGCATAGCGTCCGTGACGAATGGCTCGCCAGACACCTCGGCCAAAATAAGCCGAGAACGATGGCCGCATTAACAAACCTCATGACCCACTTTTGCGTGGGGGAGGACAGCTGGCTAGCCAGATGCAGCACCAGCGACCCCAGTACATCCGAAGTTAGAGATGGAAACAGGAAATTACGATGCAACAGCAATAACAAATGCCGGAAAAAAGAAGACAGCACGAAGGGCACGACAGTAAATGCCGGATTCAAAAGCTCTCGGCCGGGTCAAAAGCCGCCTAAAGGCACCAGGGATGAACTGTCCAGCCTCAACAAAATTCTAGACCAAGTATGTCAGATCCATAGTACCCCTAGTAAACCTGCTAATCATACCCATAGAGAATGTTGGGTCTTCAAGCAGTCCGGCAAGCTCAACACCATACATAAGGGGAGGATACACCAAGTGAAGACAAGGACGAGCCTCCCAAGCAAGACACGGCGGAAGAAAAGAAATTTCCACCAGAAGTCAAAACAGTAAACGTGTTACACATAATCAAGGGAAAAAACAATACGGCACTCCCAGGAAAGTATACCCAAGTGCCTATCACTATGAAGTCCTGCCACTGGTCATCTCAACCGATCACTTTCGACCATCGTGATTACTCAGCAAGTATCCGACATGCAGGATGGGCTGCCCTGGTATTAGACCCAGTAATTGGCGGATATCACTTCACAAGGGTCTTGATGGACGGCGGCAGTAGCCTAAACCTAATATATCAGGATACAATCCGCAGGCCCAGGGGCTCGTTGTACGGGCTCCCTCTTACTACAAGTTATATTCGGCTCCCCCGATAACTTCCGTCGCAAGCATTTAACTTTCCACATCACTCCGTTTCAAAGTGACTATCAAGCACTGCTCGGACGCGAAGCTTTCGCTCGCTTTAATGCAATACCGCACTATGCCTCCCTCACACTCAAGATGCCCGGTCCACGTGGCATCATTATAGTGCACGGAAATATCAAGCGATCTTTGCGCGCCGAAGAGAATGAGGCTGACTTGGCCGCCGCACACTAAAGGCGCTCGGATAAATGAAAGCATCTAATAGGTCGTCAAGACCTCAGATACAACTAATCAAGTCCGGTGCCGCTATTCATATGGAAATAAGTGGCCACACCCCTATTTGTCAATACAAGGAGCTCAACGCGCGCAGACAAGTGGCAATTTCTTATCATCTTGAATTACACATGGTTTCTTTAAAAACTATCTTTTTGCACGACAACTTTTTCACTTAACTTCCTCTCTTTTACAGACGATCATCGTGCTACACCCGTCCAGGATACGGCACAACGGAGACACAGGCGCAGACGTGCAGCAGGGACCCGCTCCAAGGATTCTTTTTAGATTAAGACCCTGCGTAAACCTTTTTTACTGTCTCTTGTTGATACATATCCACCATTGAGAAGGATGCTGACGTCTTGGCATGTGGCCACGCCAGAACAATGCACGTACCTGGACACAAGGGGCTTCTTACAAAGGCCATTATTTAGGCCCGGTTTATACCATAAATACCGAATACCTTAGGGAGTGTTCGGCGTCGCGAGTTTGGCCCTATATGCATCAGCTCCGAATCATGGTCTTTGGTCAAATGTTGGGTTTGCCCGGCTCCTGTGTTTTGGTGCCTTACATTCCGCTTTACCGGCAAAGGTAGCACTAGGAGAACTACTGCGATTGTGCCCTGGTTCATCCGGACAAGCACCTCAGTAGAGAAAGCCGAAAACTAACTGTCATGATATAGCGTGAGACTGGTCAACCACTCGATGACCTGTGGGAATGTTAGAATTCCTCCGCCTTAACGAAGGGCCGTCTTCCGGCTAGGCATGTGCGCACCCCGGAACCGGGAGAGTGCGGAGCCACCAGGGGCTATCTAGTAGCCCCACTATCAAACTCCTATGGCTAAGTGAAAGTGCTAAAGCATTATAGTCCAGTTGCCTCGCTCGCTCCGCTATCACCTCCTTAATAGGACCAAGATGTTGGGTTAAGTGTGAACGCATGTTTTTGCGAGCACCTCTGCATTATATGCGTGGGGGCTGAAGCCAACGACTGCAATCTTTCAGGTTATACACATGTATACGTAAACGACCGCCCAGGAGGCATCATATTACTTTCAGGCAAAAGTATAAAAATAGCCTTATAAAAATTTATAAAAGCATTTCGCTTAGAATGAGATTACATATCACTCAAACATAATATTTTTTGAGCACTGGGTCTATCAAACGGGCACCGTCAAGAACTTCTTCAAAATAGTGCTCAGCAGCCTTTCGACCTATAGCCGAATCCCGCGCTGCAACATTGATAGCATCCATCTCCGCCCAGTATGCCTTAACACGGGCAAAGGCCATCCGTGCGCCCTCTATGCACGCCGACCTCTTCATTGCATTAATGCGCGGCACCACGTCAAGGAACTGTTGCACCAAGCTGAAATAGCTGTTCAGTTTTGACCTTCCCGGCCACAGCTGATCCACAACAGACCTCATAGAGAGTCCGGACAACCTGTTTAGTTCGGCCCATTTGGCTAATTGGTCAGTCAATGAAAGTGGACGCTCGGGAGAATGGAATTATCTCCAAAACAGCTGGTCTACTCCACGGTCTGTCTGACCCTGGAAGTACTTGGCCGCATCGGCAGCGCTCGCCGCCTAATCCATCTACACATCCTCCGAACTCCACAGCCGATCCAGAGGGGCATACCGTGGATCTCCGAATTTCCTTCGCAACATAAAGGATTTCCCAGCTACAATATCCCCGGCTTCCCGCAGCTCCTCCTTCTTTGCCCTCATAGCAGAGCGGAGATCCTTTTTCGTCGCAGCAGCCTTCTCAAGGTCCGATGCCTTCGCTTGGTTTTCCTTTTCCAGAACCCGGCAACGGTCGGCGGTGGCTTTTAATTCCACAGCCATCTTGGCCATCTTGTCTCGGGTCTCGCCATGCGCGGCCTACTCGGCTTGCAACTCTTCGGCCGCCTTCACAGCAGCTGCATTACCTAACCTCGCTTGTTCCTTGGCTCGGGCAAGTTCTGCCCACAAGGCTTCAACAGTGGCAGCTCCATCTGCAGTCACAACATATTTAAGATACTGGCATCATGCTGCTCTTCCTATGTGGCGTTTACCAGATATTGACACTTACCCTGTGCCTCATCAAGCCTTTTGTTAACAAGCTCGATGTTGGCGTCTGCCGCATCCAACTGCCGTTCTAAATGGGCAAACTCGCTAGTCCGGCTAGCCACCGGAGATTCCATCACCTGCACATAGAGGCAGTATGGTTATTACTTGAGAATATGATCCTCTGTTCGTCGCCGGTTCCGATGACACCAGAGTCTCAGGGCTACTATCTACACAGGGCACACCTAGCATGTGCAGGACTATCATACATTCTTTTACGTACCTCAAAGCCTGTCAGTAGACTCATAAAATCTTCATGCAATCCGCTTTCAGCGGACGATATTCTCTCCATCACCGTATTCATCAGCACACGTTGTTCATCTGAGATGGCCGCTCGCCCCACCAACTCCCTCAGAACATCTGATCGCACACTAGATGGTGTCGGACTCTTTTGTCTGCTCTCTCCGGGAGCCGGACATTGGGAGCTTCGGGGGTCAACGGGACTATCTTCTGGCCTCACCAGACTCGGAGAGGCCCTTCGCGACGACACTTCAGGGTCGCCCGCTTCTGGAGCGGAGGAGTCCGGAGGAGGCGTTTCGCTCTCCATCATCTCTGGAAGAAGATCCCCCAAAGATGAGCTCATTTGAGAGGGGCTAAGGCCTGAACTGCGAAAATATATGCGGTGGTTATCTTCTCAGAAGAAAAAGTTGGCATATCTGTACTATCAAAGGTATTTCGGGTCACTTACGACTCGTGGGAGGATTGATCCCCCCACGGACTTTGTGTGGCAACAACGCCCCCCAAGGTGGGACCCTCTATGGGAGACTTCTTCTCCTGTTTGGAAGCTTCGGCTTCCGAATCCCCGGGCGCAGTCCTTTTCCTCTTCTAGTCGCCTTCCCTCATGGAGACGCTTGCTCCCTCGGCTAGAATGGGCAGCGTTGGGGGCCCGCGTCCGCCCGCATTATCCCCCATAGTATCTTCCTTCAAGGGCTCCGGGCAAGGTGCGGTCTGGAGCATCTTTTCCAATACCGGATTTTCCAAACCCTCGGGGAGGGGGGCCGAACACCGAATCAACTTCGCCTTTGTTAGCCAGTCCTGATCAAAAAGCGAACTCTCAGAGATAACTTCGTAACAAAGTAGAGAAAGTATGTTCGGCCGGAAGATACCTTACCTATTCGGCGGTGCGGTTGCTACTCAGGCCAACGTCCTTGGTGATTTCCGGACACTCCTTCTGAGGTCCGAAGAATGATTTGTACATCTCCTCGTGTGTCAGGCCGAGAAAATTTTGAATGGCATGCGGTCCCTCGGGATTGAACTCCCACAGACGAAGAGGCCGGCGTTTGCAAGGCAGGACTTGACGAACCAGCATAACTTGTATCACCGCAACCAAACTGAAATCTCCATTGAAGAGATCTCGAATGCGTCCTTGCAGTATAGGCACGTCCTTGGCTGGCCCCCAGCTCAGACCTCTGCTGATCCATGACATCAGTTGTGGTGGGGTCCCCGAGCGGAAAACAGGGGGGCGCCCACTGGGCACTTCTAGGAGCCGTGATGTAGAACCACTCATGTTGCCACAATTCAGACACCTCTGGGATGGAACCTTTGGGCCACGGAGCTCCCGTCATCTTGCGTATTGAGGCACCTCCACACGCGGCATGCTCCCCCTCGACCAACTTCGGCTTCACTTCAAAGGTCTTGAGCCATAAGCCAAAGTGAGGGGTAACCCGGAGGAAGGCCTCACAACCGATAATAAATGTCGTGATATGAAGAAAGGAGTTCGGAGACAGATCATGAAAATCTAGCCCGTAGTAAAACATCAAACCCCTGACGAAAGGATCCAGGGTAAGGCCTAGGCCTCGGAGGAAGTGGGAAACGAACACGACGTTCTCGTTAGATTCGGGGGTGGGGACAGCCTGCCCTCGGGGAGGCAGCCGATGCAAAATCTCGACGGTTAGATATCTGGCCTCCCTCAACTTCTTGATGTCTTCTTCCATGACGGTGGAAGGCATCCATCGGCCTTGAAGGCTAGATCCAGACATGACTAAAGGTTCGGGGCGCCTGACCTGAACTTCGGGCGTTTAAGCTTGAGGTGGGGGGAAGGATTCGATTGAGCACGGGAGGGAAAAATAAAAGCCTTGTACCCTTTAGAAAGAGGGTGAATATCAAGCGTCCTCTCCGTGTCCGTTTGGACTTGCCTACAATCTAGGAGTCCTAGAAGCGGTTGGGTTACCCACGCCCGTATTGATGAGAATCCCGGAATAAGGGGGACACAATCTCTGCTTTAGCAAGACATGCCAAGGAAACTGCCTCGCATAACGTGCTGAGATGGGACAGTAAAACGGTTCGAATAAAAGCTTGGCCATGGTGTGATGTCACACTACGGAATACATCAGGAGATTAGATTTGTGTAAATATTATTCTCTCTATGGCAATATGTGGAAACTTATTTTTGAGAGCCGGACACTATCTTTGTGTTCAAAATCTTCTATGAAGTACTTGGAGGAGGAACCCGCCTTGCAATGCCGAAGACAATATGCACGCCGGACTCGTCGTAATTGAAGCCTGGTTCAGGGGCTACTGAGGGAGTCCTGGATTAGGGGGTGTCCGGATGGCTGAACTATACCTTCAGCCGGACTCCTGGACTATGAAGATACGAGATTGAAGACTCCGTCCCGCGTCCGGGAGGGACTTTCCTTGGTGTGGAAGGCAAGCTTGGCGATACGGATATGCAGATCTCCTACCATTGTAACCGACTCTATGTAACCCTAAACCTACCCGGTGTCTATATAAACTGGAGGGTTTTAGTCCGTAGGCGAACATACACATCAACAATCATACCATAGGCTAGCTTCTAGGGTTTAGCCTCCTCGTTCTCGTGGTAGATCTACTCTTGTACTACCCATATCATCAATATTAATCAAGCAGGACGTAGGGTTTTACCTCCATCGAGAGGGCCCGAACCTGGGTAAAACTTCGTGTCCCTTGTCTCCTATTACCATCCGGCCTAGACGCATAGTTCGGGACCCCCTACCCGAGATCCACCGGTTTTGACACCGACAGTCGCAGTATGTGGCGCCGAAGCATCCCGTGTCCTTCACCGATCAGCTGAAATAGCTGGTGGAGCTCCATAGGGTGGCGGAACTAGCCATTAAGGATTTGATAATCTGGCTATGGCCAGCCAAAGCTATGCCAAGCAGCTACTTCAGACTCATGAGCCGGGTGGTGAATGCTTGTCCTCGGCTGGACGTTGTAAAGCGCTCGGCCTGTATTGAAGGTGCGCGCATGACCTTCGCCCATTGCAAGATGTGGTGGGAGAAGATGGATGCCGTCGAGCTGACCAGAGGGCCACCGGAGGGCAAGGAGCACTGTCGGTGTCAAAACCGGCGGATCACGGGTAGGGGGTCCCGAACTGTGCGTCTAGGCCGGATGGTAACCGGAGGCAGGGGACACAATGTTTTACCCAGGTTCGGGCCGTCTTGATGGAGGTAAAACCCTACGTCCTGCTTGATTAATATTGATGATATGGGTAGTACAAGAGTAGATCTACCACGAGATCGGAGAGGCTAAACCCTAGAAGCTAGCCTATGGTATGATTGTATGTTGTGGTTGTTGTCCCCTACGGACTAAAACCCTTTGGTTTATATAGACACCGGAGAGGGTTATGGTCACACAAGGTCAGTTACAAAGGAGGAGATATCCATATCCGTATTGCCTAGCTTGCCTTCCACGCCAAGTAGAGTCCCACCCGGAGAAGTGACGAAGTCTTCAATCTTGTATCTTCATAGTCTAACAGTCCGGCCAATGGAGATAGTCCGGCTGTCCGTAGACCCCCTAATCCAGGACTCCCTCAGTAGCCCCTGAACCAAGCTTCAATGACGATGAGTCCGGCGCGCAGTATTGTCTTTGGCATTGCAAGGCGGGTTCCTTCTCCGAATACATCACAGAAGAATTTGAATACGAGGATAGTGTCCGACCCTGCAAAATAAGTTCCACATACCACCGTAGAAAGAATAATATTTTCGCAAATCTAATTTCCTGACTTGTTTTTACAGTATGACGTTATGTCATGGCCCGGTGATTATTCGAACCGTTTCTTTTAACTAGCCCCGCAAATAATGCGAGGCAGTTTTTTGACACGTCTTGTCAAAGCAGAGATTGTGTCCCCTTATCACGGGATTCTCATCAATACGGGCGTGCGTAACCCAACCGCGCCATCGATTACGGCGCCTGGGGGATAAGCGAGTTTTACCAGGCTAGTGGGGATGCTTAGTTTCGTCCGCCCATATAAAGGGATAAGGATTCACCTTTCTATCCACGCCTTCTTCCTCCTTTGCTTATCCGTTTTCGCACACTCGAGCTCTAGAACCCAAGTCCGCACTTCCCACCTCAACCTTCTCCAACCAAGTCCAGAGCGGGAGGCAGGTGGATGCTCTCCTCCATCACGGATGGAGACATCAAGAAGCTGCGCAAAGCCGGATACTTAGCCGCGAATATCGCGCATCGCCTGCCCACTGCAGGGCAGATCGTCCCTACCCCGGAACCTCATGAGAGGGTAGTTTTCCTCCACCACTTCCTCCATGGACTGGGGTTTCCCCTCCATCCATTCTTCCATGGTCTCATGTTCTACTACAGGCTGGACTTTCATGATCTGGCCCCGAACTTCGCCCTCAACATTTCGGCGTTCATCGTCGTGTGTGAGGCTTTCCTCCGCATCCGGCCCCACTTCGGCCTGTGATTAAAGACCTTCAATATCAAGCCGAAGGTGGTACGAGGCCAACAAGCAGAATGCGGCGAAGCCATGGTGGGCAAGATGCCCAACGTTATATGGCTTGAAGGCTCCTTCGTGGAGACAATAAAGGGATGGAAATCGGCGTGGTTCTACATCACCGAGCCGCGCGACGCCAAGTGGGGTGCAGCCCCCGAGTTTCGATCCGGATTCCCTACACAGCTCACTTCCTGGAAAGAGAAGGGCTTGTCGTGGGGTTCATCGGTGGAGCTGGATGGACTCCAGAAATGTATCCGGAGTATGGCGAGCAAGAAGCTCAAGCTTGTCAACATAGTCCATGTTATGCTCATCGGCCGGATCCTCCCGTGTCAACAACGAGATTTTACCTTGTGGGAGTTCGACCCGGCCCGGCACCAGACTCTGAGCGAGCTCTTTGATATGATGCACAAGGACGTCTGGAAGGTGCTGTTCAAGGGCGCCGAGGTCCCTCCTTCTCTCGCTAAGGACTGCGGACTAAGCGCAAAGCGCCTAGCGCATTTGGTGAGTTCAGTACGTCCCGTAGGACATTTATTTTCCCTAGCTTAATTATGTGCGGGGTCTAATCTCCATGCCTTTGACAGGACTGGGTGGAGACGTCAGGGCAAATTAACTGTCCCGCCCCTTTGCCCGAAGATACTGCGGGCGCTCTCCTAACGGAGATGCTGACTCCGGCACGGCACCTTACAAGGTGCCGGAGAAGACCTTACAAGAGTTCCCGGCGCCAGGTGTTATCGGACTCATCGTCCGATAACTCTGCGGCACACTCCTCCCCCGAAGACGAGGAGGAAGAAGAAGATGCTCCCCCTCTAGGCGGGGGAGACAAGAAAAGGAAGGTCGCCCAACCTGGGGAGGCCGACGGGTCCAAGAAGGGGAGAACTCCCCTTCCGGACTACTCTACCACCGCCGCCGACGGTGAAGATGAGTGGCTGCCCAGGGCCAAGCCCCTAGGGAAGTCGTAAGTATTCGGATACCATAGTAACTCATAGCATTCCTTTGTCGCACTACTTTCCCTAACGCTGAACATAATTATGTAGGCTGCCACGAGCCTGTATCGATGTATCATCGGACGGCTCCCTGGGCTCGTCGGACTTGGATAGCGATCCGGTCCCGACCGCCACCTCCCCTCATCCTGCCGACAGCGCCGAGGTGCTGTCTCAAGAGGCACCGGATCGAGGGAAGACAGTCCCGGAGGCGCCTCAAGGCGACCTTCCGGACTCCGGGATCCGAGGGGATGGGGCCCCTGAGAGCTCCGAGTTCGACCCTCAGCCGAACACTGCGCCGGAACCTCTAGCGGTTCTAGGCTCGGGCAGGCGGCCTCCTTCTAAGAGGGGAAAGATGCCTGTGCCGGTGACCTCTGTCCATCCAGAGGCGCCGGACAATCTGATGGAAGAGCTTCGCAGCGCTTCCATCTACGAGGAGCACCGTACTGTTATGAGTGCGGTGGTCCAGAATGTTCAGTCCACCAAGAGCGGGTTGACTAAAGCCTGTCCCAGCCTTCTAATAGGCTTTGAGGTAAGTGTTTTAAAATGTAGTAGAAATATTACTGCATAGATAGTAGCCCCCGATGCTTTGTTCGGTGTTCACAAAGAAAAGCCGAACAGAGGATCAAATAATATCGCAGGAGTCTAATATAAGTGTGTCAATATGCATATGCAGGCTTCGCTGCTGGCGTCCGCCGCACTGACTGCGGAGGTTGCCGTACTGAAGCAGGACCTCGAAGGGTCTAGAAAAGAACTTGGCCTTGCCAAGAGGCAGCTCGAGGAGAACAAGGGTAAGTAATACCCTCTCTATAGATATGTATATGTAAAAGAAGACGCGATTGCAAAATGACAGGATCATCGTATATTTGCCAGGGGCCACGACCGAGGTGGCGACCCTGAAGCAAGCGCTAACCAAGGCCGACGATAAAAGCGGCCAAGGAGCGCACCGAGCGAGAGAAGCACGAGGCTCGGGTGGGCGAGGTGCACCAAGAGCTCCAGGCTCTCGTGGCGAAGCACGAGGCGTTGGAGCTTGACTCAAAGACGCGTCAGTCTGAGCTTGTCGCGGCCCTCGAGAGCGCAAAAAGTGCCAAGGCCGAAGCCCAAAATGCCCTCCAGGAGATCGACGCAATGAAAAAGATAGCGGTGGGTAAGGCTTTCTATATGCAAAGCAAGCATGTAAAAGTAAACTATCCATTACTTACTCGAATCCGGAGCTCTCTAGGAGCATTCGTTGATTTGCCCTGCAGCATGTCCGATGCCGCACAATTTTACTAGGCCGAGGATGGAAGCTCAACGGAGAAGCTGTTCTGGTCTCAGTATGCTGAGGCCGCACACCCGGTGCCAATGAGCGACCATCTGAAGCAAATGGTCGAGCTACATAAGGCGGTCGATCGGGCCACGAAGAGCTTTATAGTCCGGCTGTGGCCTGGCGACGCCCTTTCGAATAGCTTCTTCGGCCTGGTGAGATGGCTTGTGGATGCCTGCCCACGGCTGGAGGTCGTCAAGCGATTTGTCGGCATTGAAGGTGCACGCCGGGCTTTCGCCCGTGTGAAATTGCAATGGGTCAAGCTAGACGCCGTGAAGCTGATTAAGGAGGGGCCGCCGGAGGGCAAGGAGCACCGCGACCCCGAGATGTACTATGAGGGTGTTCTGCCGGGTGCCCGTCTCATAGCGGACAAGTGTTCAAAAGATGTAATATTTGAGTGACACTTGCTCGTTTTATCCTGTATTTATGAAAACTTGTTTCATATGCGCTATGCAACGCTTGTTTGAATTTAAAATATTACCTTATGTTTGGTTGTTTATCCAATCTGAGAGATGGCTAGTCCTCGGCTTCTGCCCCCATGCCACGAGTGATGGGGTGTTCGGGATAAACCTGAGCACTCTTGTTCCCATGTTTGGGTCCTTCGAGGGAGGTGCTCAGCACAGCGAACAAGGCAACCGGACTAATAATGCTTTATCACTCTCACTTAGCCATAGAATTCTATAATTTTAAATTTCGGTCAAGCCCCTGGTATTCGGAAGGCCGAATTTGGGGCGCGATACATGCCTTTAAGCCGGACAGGGCCGGCCCCTCGCTCTAAGCGGCATAAGTCTTTAGGGACTCGAAAACCTCGCCGAACAGCGACCAGTCTCTCACCTTATCATGACAGTCAGTTTTAGCTTTCTCTACTGAGGTGCTGAACCCAACAGAACCGGGGCACAATCGTAGTAGTTCTCCTAGCGCTACCTTAGCGATAGAGCGGAACGTAAGGTACCAAAACATAGGAGCCGGGAAACCCAACATTTGACCAAAGACATGATTCGCAGCTGATGCATATAATGCTATAAGTTCGGGCTGCCGCACTTGTGAAAGTGTTCGGACTTTTCACACCGTATTGTGGGGTATGTAAGCCCCTGGTGTATTGGCCGTACCAAAGTGTACGGTTGCAAGGCGTCATTAATGAACACATAGATATATATATATAACAAGAATGCAATAATAGTCGTAACAACATGCATTGTTTATTCAAAAAATTGCGTTAGAGCCGAGTGATACAGATAGTGTGATAAGCAAAGAGTAGGACTATGTCCCTTCCAAAGGCGAGATGAGGAATGATATTAAATCGAATATTTTGCTCATTACTGTAATCCACCTGGGAATTCCGTGGTATGACGTAGTTGTCTGCCTCCTTGGTTCCTGCATCATGTGTTCGGCAATAGTGCTGCCGGACAGTGTTTCCAAAGATTAAGGTCCTGAAAAAAGAAGAAAAATAACCAAACGAGAAGCCCCTAGTGCAGTTTAAGCCGCGTCTTGGGGCGTGCCGCAGTTGTGCCCCCCTCCCCACATGTGCCCATGGTATTTTTAATGCGTAATTGTGTACGTGCGGCACGAGTTTCGCCGTTGGGCTGGGATTGGGGTGGCCACCGTATTGCTACGCGAGCTCAAATCACGCTAGGCAGTCTATTAGCCGATTGCTCCGAGCGTGCTTGAAGGTGTCCGGGCTTCTGCTGCGAGGGCCGCGGTGTGCTCCTATGTTCCGAGAGAGCGCTCTGTGTTTCCATTGACTGTAATAACTCCGTGAGGTCTTGGAATCTTGAGCTTCAGGTATGCATAATGTGGTACCACATTGAATCTAGCAAATGCGGTTCGCCCGAGCAGCGCGTGATAACCACTGCGGAACGGGACTATATCGAAGATTAACTCTTCACTTCGGAAGTTATCCGGCGATCCAAAGACCACTTCCAGTGTAATTGAGCCTGTGCAATGGGCCTCCACACCTGGAATGACGCCTTTAAAGGTCGTTTTTGCGGGTTTGATCCTTGAGGGGTCTATACCCATTTTGCGCACTGTGTCCTGATAAAGCAGGTTCAGCCTGCTGCTGCCATCCATAAGGACTCGAGTGAGGTGAAATTCGTCAATGATTGGGTCTAGGACCAGTGCGGCGAATCCGCCATGACGGATACTAGTGGGGTGGTCCCTGCGATCGAAGGTGATCGGACAGGAGGACCAAGGGTTGAACTTTGGGGCGACTGGCTCCAACGCATATACGTCCCTGAGCGCACGCTTCCGCTCCCTCTTGGGGATGTGGGTTGCGTATATCATGTTCACCGTCCGCACTTGTGGGGGAAACCTCCTCTGTCCACCGGTGTGTGGCTGCCGGGGCTCGTCCTCGTCATCGCTATGCGGCCCCTTGTCCTTGTTTTCGGCAATTAAATTGCCGGCCTGCTTGACCACCCAACAATCCCTGTTGGTGTGATTGGCTGGCTTGTCCGGGGTGCCATGTATTTGACACGAGCAATCGAGTATACGGTCCAAACTGGACGGACCCGGCGTACTTTGTTTGAATGGCTTTTTCCGCTGACCAGGTTTAGAGCCTTTGAATCCGGCATTGACTATCGTATCCCGGTATTTTCACTGTTAATGCGGCGCTTATGTTTGCTGCAACGTGACCTTCTATTGCCGTCCTTGGTATCCGAGGTACCATGGTTCTTTGATATGTTATTACTGCGAGCCAGCCAGCTGTCTTCTCCCGCACAAAAGCGGGTAATGAGCATCGTGAGGGCTGCCATAGATTTCGGCTTTTCCTGACCAAGGTGCCGGGCTAGCCACTCGTTTCGGATGTTGTGTTTGAAAGCCGCTAAGGCCTCTGCATCCGGACAGTCGACGATTTGATTTTTCTTTGTAAGGAACCGAGTCTAGAATTGCCTGGCCGACTCTTCTGGCTGCTGAATTATGTGGCTCAAGTCATCGGCGTGTGGTGGTCACACATAGGTGCCCAGAAAGTTGTCGAGAATTGCGGCTTCCAGATCTTCCCAACAGGTAATGGAGTCCGATGGCAAGCTGTTAAGCCAATGCCGCGCTGGTCCTTTGAGCTTTAGTGGGAGGTATTTGATGGCGTGTAAGTCATCACCGCGGGCCATGTGGATGTGGAGGAGGAAATCCTCGATCCATACTGTGGGATCTGTTGTGCCGTCGTATGATTCAATATTTACAGGTTTGAAACCTTCTGGGAATTGATGATCCATTACTTCGTCTGTGAAGCATAAGGGGTGTGCGGCGCCTCCGTATTGGGCTATATCGCGACGCAGCTCGAATGGGTCTTGCCCGTTGTGTTCGGCCCAGCTGGATTTACTTTTACTGTACCCGGCGTGACGTTTATCGTCTCGCAGAGTGGTGCGCCCTCATGATCCGTAGATCGATCTCGCATGCTTTGCTTTGTCCTCCAATATGTCTCGCAGGTCTGGCGTATCTCCCCATGCCTTTTTATTTGAATGGCGTCGGGGTGGAGGCGGAGTTTTTGGCTGGAATGCCTCTCTATCGCGGCCACGAGGTGGCCGATCAGCCATAACATACGCTTCTTCCTCTAGTCGGGGTAGTAACCTGCACTTTGGGTAATTCTTGGAGGGGCGCTCGAGTTTATATTCCTCAGCCGCGAGGACTTCAGTCCATCTGTCAGCTAGCAGATCTTGATCTGCTTGAAGCTGCTGCTGCTTTTTCTTCAGGCTATTTGTCGTGGCCATAAGCCAGCGCTTGAAGCGCTCTTGTTCGACGGGATCCTCTGGTGCGGCGAATTCATCATCGCCGAGGCTTGCCTCGCCTTCGGAGGGGGGCATGTAATTGTCATCCTCCTCCTCTCCGTCTGCCGCTCTCTCAGGAGAGCTGGCTCCTCCATCCTCCTGCTCTAAATATTGCTGGAGGGGATTGTTGTTGTCTTCGGTACTATCCGGAGTGTTATTATCTCCTGTGTCGGTATCACCACTTTTGCTTTGGCGGGACATAGAGCGGCACCGCTGACGTCGGCGCTTGGGTTGCTTCTTGGAGGGGTCATCCTCCGCTATCTCGTCGCCGTTGCCTTCTTTGGGTGTACCCACCATGTATATGTCATATGACGAGGTGGCTTTCCAGTGCCCTATAGGTGCTGGTTCATGTTCGTCTCCTACATCGTCGTCCATACCGTCGATGTCTTCAGAGTCGAAGTCGAGCATGTTGGTTAAATCATCGACAGTGACTACGAAGTGGGTGCTGGGTGGGCGTCGAATTTCTTCGTCGTCCGCATCCCCATCCTGTTGGCCATAGTCCGGCCAGGGCTCTCCTGACAAAGAGAGAGACCTTAGTGAATTCAGAATATCGCCGAAGGGCGAGTGCTGAAAGATATCCACGGCGGTGAATTCCATGATCAGCGCCCAATCGGATTCGATTGGCAGGGGCGCGGGCGGTTCGGAGTCCGGAAAAGAGTCTAACACCTTGGAGTCACGGGCTTCGCAGAGGATTAGGCTGGTGTTCGGCTCGATCGCCATTGAGACTGCAGCCCCTGAGGCGGTGTCTAGCCACCCATCCTCAATTGGTGCAGTTGGCTCCGAGCTAAGGGTCGGAGCTGATGCGGGCACGGTCTCTAGGGTACTGTTCGGCGGCAGAGCTAGGTCGTACCCATCGTGACAATGCGGCACGCCCGGCTATGGCTCGAATCCGTCGAAGATCAAGTCCCCGTGTATGTCAGCCGTGTAGTTCAAACTTCCAAACCTGACCTGGTGGCCAGGGGCGTAGCTTTCAATCTGCTCTAGGTGGCCAAGAGAATTAGCCCGCAGTGCAAAGCCGCTGAACATGAAGATCTGTCCGGGGAGAAAGGTCTCACCATGGACCGCATCATTGTTGATGATCGGAGGAGCCATCGGGCCTAAAGGTGACGACACAGAGGAACTCTCACTGAAAGCACCAATGTCGGTGTTAAAACCGGCGGATCTCGGGTAGGGGGCCCCGAACTGTGCGTCTAGGCTGGATGGTAACAGGAGGCAGGGGACACAATATTTTACCCAGGTTCGGGCCCTCTTGATGGAGGTAAAACCCTATGTCCTGCTTGATTAATATTGATGATATGGGTAGTACAAGAGTAGATCTACCATGAGATCGGAGAGGCTCAACCCTAGAAGCTAGCCTATGGTATGATTGTATGTTCTGGTTGTTGTCCCCTATGGACTAAAACCCTTCGGCTTATATAGACACCGGAGAGGGTTAGGGTTACACAAGGTCGGTTACAAAGGTGGAGATATCCATATCCGTATTGCCTAGCTTGCCTTCCACGCCAAGTAGAGTCCCACCCGGACACGAGACGAAGTCTTCAATCTTGTATCTTCATAGTCTAACAGTCCGGCCAATGGAGATAGTCCGGCTATGCGGAGACCCCCTAATCCAGGACTCCCTCAAGCACCGTACACCAGAACGGTATTTTGCGGATGTCCTGGAGGGGTCTCGCCTTGTGGCAGGACAATGTTCACAGGACATTGTGTTTGAATGAGTGTATTCATGTTGCCTTTGCCTTGTATTATGAGAAACAAAGCCTTTTTCGTTAATGCAATTTTGTTATGCTTTGATTGTTTCCTCCTGTGCGGCCGTGTTATATGTAATATGAGGGTTGGCCATTCGTCGGCTTCTGCCCTCACCTAGATAGTACGGAGGTGTTCGGGATGGAATCTAAACAATCTTGATCCAATTACATGGTCCTTGAAGGAGTTGTTTAGCGCATCGAACAAGGCAATCGGACTATACGGCTTAAACGCCCTCACTTAGCCATAGGAGTTTTATAATAAAGTATGGGTGCAGCCCCTGGTTCGACCCAGGGTGCTGTCATCATCTGATCTGGAAGTACCGATCTCTCGCATAATGCGGATAAAATCTCCAATGATTTGTAACCCTCGAGTAGCTGGCCGGCTCTCGCCATATCATGACAGTCAGTTTTCGGCTTTCTCTTCTGAGGTGCTCGTCCGGTCCAAGGCAGGGCACAATCGCAGTAGTTCTCCCTTTACTACCCTAGCCGATGGAGCGGAATGTAGGGTAGCAAGCACAGGAGCCGGGCAACCCAACTATTGACCGAAGACATGATTCAGAGCCAATGCATATAATGCTAAATTCGGGGTGCCGAACTTATATATAAGAAGTGTTCGGAGTGTGCTGCCGTATTGTGGGGCGATAGGTAGCCCTTAGCGAATATGAAATGTAAAAGAGTGTCGATGCAGCAGATAGGCAGATCGAAATAAAACGAAGTAAGAAGTGAAAAACACAGAGACTGGGCCATGAACCATTTTTATTATAACTGGATGGATACGTCAAGGCGTATCTTGTACAGATGGTGCTAGAAGTATGCGGCCATTTAACGTGCTGGAACCGGTATGGCGCAGCGTGCAGGTCCTGAGAAAGAAGTGTGAATACCATCCAGAAGAATGTATAAAGGTTACCCTACACACATGTGTTGCTTGCCTCCGTTGTGTTCCAGTCCTTCTGGAGGACATGATATCTAGCCTACGAAAAAAGATGCCAGTAATGAGAAAAATAAGTAAAGTATGTTTGTCCGGGGTCGGTTTTGCCGAATTGTAGCCCCCGGGTTATATCGTGCCTCCATCGATGTCCATGGAATTTTGAGTGCGTAATTGTGTACGTGTGGTACGAATGCCACTACCTCATTGGGGCTGAGACGGAGGCCGAATTGCTAGTCGAGCTCTTGACGAGCCGCGTTGTCCTGTTGCAGTGTTGTCTGGACCCTCTTGATGGTGTCCAAGGGCTCGGCAGCTGGATTACAATGCTGCTTGAGAAGACCGCTCTGTATTTCTGCTGGCAGGGCGGTGGTTTGCTCCTCTGTTCGGAGGGAGTGTTCCGTATTGCCATTGACTGTTATGACGCCGCGTGGACCGGGCATCTTGAGCTTGAGATAAGCATAGTGTGGCACTGTGTTAAATCTAGCAAACGCGGTTCGTTTGAGCAGTGTGTGGTAGCCGCTGCAGAAGGGGACGATATCGAAGATTAACTCTTCGCATCGGAAGTTGTCCGGAGAACCGAAGACCACCTCCAGGGTGATGGAGCCCGTACAGCGAGCCTCTACACCTGGTATGACTCCTTTAAAGGTAGTCTTTGTTGGTTTGATTCTTGAGGGATTAATGCCCATCTTTCGTATTGTATCCTGGTACAGCAGATTGAGGCTGCTTCCACCATCCATCAGGACTCGTGTGAGGTGGAATCCGTCGATGATTGGGTCAAGGACCAGTGCGGTCGAACCGCCGTGGCGGATACTAGTCGGATGATCACATCAATCGAAGGTGATCGGAAATGATGACCATGGATTGAACTTGGGGGCGACTGGCTCTACCGTGTAGACGTCCCTTAGTGCTCGTTTGCGCTCCTTTCTCGGGATGTGCGTGGCGTATATCATATTCACCATTTTGACTTGGGGGGGGGGGGGCTTTCTTCTGTCCCCCGGTGTTCGGCTGCCGGGGCTCTTCATCATCGTCCTCACTTTGTGATCCCTTTTCTTTGTTTTCGGCATTTAACTTTCCAGCCTGCTTGAAGACCCAACAATCCCTGTTGGTATGATTGGCTTGCTTATCCGGGGTGCCGTGAATTTGGCACGGACGGTCGAGTATGCGGTCCAGGCTGGAAGGTCCTTTGTTATTTCTTTTGTAGGGCTTCTTCTGTTGGCCGGACTTGGAGCCACTGAATCCAGCGTTAATTGTGGTGTCCTCGGTGTTGGCGCCATTGCTTCGACATTTGTGTCTATTGCACCAGAGCTTGCCGGTGCTGTTCTTGGCCTCCGTGGGGCCTGCCTCGTTGACTGTGTTTTTGCTACGAGCCAGCCAACTGTCCTTGCCTGCGCAAAAGCAGGTCATGAGTGCCCTAAGGGCTGCCATTGACTTCGGTTTTTCTTGTCCGAGGTGGCGTGCTAGCCATTCGTCACGGATGCTGTGTTTGAAGGCTGCTAGGGCTTTGGCATCCGGACAGTCAACGATCTGGTTCTTCTTGGTTAGGAACCTACTCCAGAATTTTCTGGCTGATTCTCCAGGTTGTTGAACTATGTGGCTTAGGTCATTGGCGTCTGGTGGCCGGACATAAGTTCCTTGGAAGTTGTCAAGGAAAGCCTCTTCCAATTCTTCCCAGCTGCCGATGGAGTTCTCAGGCAGGCTATTTAACCAGTGCCGAGCTGGTCCTTTGAGCTTTAATGGGAGGTATTTGATGGCGTGGAGGTCGTTTCCTCGGGCCATGTGGATGTGGGGGATGAAATCCTCAATCCATACTGCAGGATCGATTGTGCCATCGTATGATTCGATATTGACGGGCTTGAACCCCTCGGGGAATTCATGATCCAATACTTCATCTGTGAAGCAGAGCGGGTGTGCGGCGCCTCTATATCGGGTCGCATCATGGTGGAGCTCTGAAGGAGTCCGTCTGCGGCATTCGGTTCGAGCGTGGTTAGGTTTGTCACGTCCGAATACGTAGCCGTCGTTGCGCCTCGAGGCACGTCCTCATGATCCGTAGATCGATCTTGTGTGCCCTGCTTTACTATCCAGGGTCTGTCGGAGGTCGTATGTATGAATTCAGACTCTTCCGGCCCTATTTTGATGGGGTGGTGGGGCGGTCTGCTATTCGGCCTGAGTTGTCGCTTTATCTCGACCGCGGGGTGGCCGTTCCGCCGCCCTGTCCCGACCACGTAGTGGTCGATCCGCATTGCGCGAGGAAGATATATGCTCCGGCGCTTCCTCATCGAATTGAGGTAGCAGTTTGCGTTTCGGGTAGCTCTTGGCTGGGCGGTTGAGGCCATATTCCTCGGCTGTCAGGACATCAGTCCATCTGTCGACGAGCAGGTTTTGTTCAGTTGAAGCTTAAAGCGCTCCTGCTCAAGAGGATCATCAGGCACGATGAAGTCTTTGTTGCCGAGGCTTGTATACTCCTCGGAGGGCGGATGGTAACTATCATCCTCTGGGTCATCTTCTATGGCCTGTTAGTCAGTGTTGTTTTGCCTGCTGTCGTGTTCCTGTTCGGATGTAGCCCCAGCAGGGTCTTTGCTGTTTTCGGCGTCGTCCGGAGTACTATTTTCTCCAATGCCAGTGTTGCCGTCCTTTGAGCGATGGGGCTTAGGGCGGCGTTTGGGCCGCCGTCACTTGGACTGTGTCTCGGAGGTTTTGTTCGTATCTGCTCTTCTTTGTCGTCGCTATATCCCTTAGGTGTATCAACCATGTACACGTCGTATGAAGAGGTGGCCGTCCAGCATCCAGTGAATGGCGGGTCTTGGCCTTGATCCTTGTCGGCATTGTCGTCCATACCGTCGATGTCTCCAGAGCCATAGTCAAGTATGTCAGTTAAGTCATCGACGGTGGCTATGAAGTGGGTGGCGGGTGGGAAGAGATATTCCTCATCATCCGTCTCTAGCTCGAATCATACATAGTTCGGCTGTGAGTCCTTTTCCAAGGACAAATTCTTTAAAGATTTCAGCACATCACCCAAAGGTGAGTGTTGGAACACGTCAGCGGCGCTGAGGGAGTCCTGGATTAGGGGGTCTCCGGACAGCCTGACTATATCCTTTGGCCGGACTATTGGACTATGAAGATACAAGATTGAAGACTTCGTCCCGTGTCCGGATGGGACTTTCCTTGGTGTGGAAGGCAAGCTTGGCAACATGGATATGTAGATCTCCTCCCTTGTAACCGACTCTATGTAACCCTAGCCCCCTCCGGTGTCTATATAAACCGGAGGGTTTAGTCCGTAGGACAACATACAATCATACCATAGGCTAGCTTCTAGGGTTTAGCCTCTACGATCTCATGGTGGATCAACTCTTGTAATACTCATATCATCAATATCAAGCAGGCAGGACGTAGGGTATTACCTCCATCAAGAGGGCCCGAACCTGGGTAAACATCGTGTCCCCTGCCTCTTGTTACCATCCGCCTCAGACGCACAGTTCGGGACCCCCTACCCGAGATCCACCGGTTTTGACACTGACATTGATGCTTTCATTGAGAGTTCCACTGTGCCGTCATCTTTGTATTCGGCGGCTTCGCACTGCGGGCCAATTCGCTCAGCCATCTGGAGCAGATCGAGAGCTACACCCCTGGCCATCAAGTCAGGTTCGGAAACTTAAACTACACTGCCGACATCCACGGAGACTTTATCTTCGACGGATTCGAGCCCATGTTAGGTGTGCTGCACAATCACGACGAGCATGACATAACTCTGCCGTCAGACAGTGTTCGGGAGGTCGCATCTGCAACTACTCCAGCCTTCAATCCGGAGCGAATTTCGCCATCCGACGATGGAGGAATGGACCCCGCCAAGGAGACCGCACTCTCAGTGGTGATGGAGCCGGATACTGACTTCACCCCTTACGAGAGCCGTGTTGCCGAACCATTGGATTCATCTCCAGCCACGGACTCCGAGCCGCCTGCATCCGTGCCTATCGAATCCGATTGGGCGCCGATCATGGAGTCCACCTCCGCGGATATCTTTCAGCACTCGCCTTTCGGCGATGTGCTAAATTCATTAAAGTCTCTCTGCTTGTCAGGAGAACCTTGGCCGAACTATGTCCGGCTAGAATGGGATGTGGACGACGAAGAAATTCGCTGCCCACCCACCACCCACTTAGTAGCCTCTGTCGACGATTTAACCGACACGCTCGATTTCGACTCCGCAGACATCAACAGCATGGACAATGATGCAGGAGAGGAACAGGAACTAGTGCCCACAGGGCACTGGACAACCACTTCATCACATGACATATACATGGCGGATACACCCAAAGAAAATGATGACGAGGAACAGGAGGAGACAGCGGAGGACGACCCCTCTAAGAAGCAAACAATGCATCGGCGTAGGCGCCGCTCCAAATCCCGCCTTGGAAAAAACAGCAATAACAGCGCAAGAGAGAATAACACTCCAGTTGACTCCAGAGGAAACGATGACCACATTGCCCCAGTGGCAGAGCACGATGAAGCTGCAAACGGCGGACATAGTACGGATCCGACATCCGAACACGGCGATGCCAAGGATAAACATCATCAAACGCCCTCTGGGGAGGAAAACAGTCCGGACGAAGATGCACACATCATCCCGGAAATGAACTTGGAGCAAGAGAACCTCCGCAGAAGGGTTATTGCCACAGCGAGGAGTCTGAAGAAGCAGAAGCAAAGGCTTAAGGCCGAACAGAATATGCTCAACAGCAGGCGGAACAAAGTGCTCGGCAATGAAGAAAAGTATGGTGGAGGTTACCACACAAATAGCTATGCAAAGCGTAAGTTATTACCCGAATTCAACGATGAGTCCTTACAGCCAAAAAATAAAATGGCCAACCGGCCGGATCAACCACCGTGTGACCGTGATAGAGCGGCTAACAAGGTTGCACATAAGCCAACACACGATCTACGTGAGGACTTGCGCCAAAAATCCAGTATGACCAGAGCCATCTATGGATCTAGGAAGCGCGCTCCGGCACAAAATCAAAATCGAATACTACAACCGTCCGAACGCCATGATACATCCAAATACAGGGGTGCCGCACACCCCCTATGTTTCACCGATGAGGTGCTAGATCACGAATTCCCAGAAGGATTCAAACCAGTGAACATAGAGGCATACGACGGGACCACAGACCCTGGGGTCTGGATTGAGGATTTTATCCTCCATATCCATATGGCCCGTAGAGACGATCTCCATGCCATCAAGTACTTGCCCCTCAAGCTTAAAGGACCAGCTCGGCACTGGCTGAAAAGCCTCCCCGAAATTCAATTGGAAGTTGGGAGGAGCTCGAGGATTCTTTTCAGGCTAATTTTCAAGGGACCTGTGTCCGACCTCCGGATGCAGACGATTTAAGTCATATAATTCAATAGCCCGGAGAGTCAGCCCGAAAGCTTTGGAACAGGTTTCTCACTAAGAGGAACCAAATCGTCGACTATCCGGACGTCGAAGCCTTAGTAGCTTTGAAGCACAGCGTCCGAGACGAATGGCTCACCAGACACCTCGGCCAAGAAATACCGAGAACAATGGCAGCCCTGACAAGCCTCATGACCCTCTTTTGCGCGGGCGAAGATAGCTGGTTAGCCCGTAGTAGCACCAGTGACCCAAGCACATACGAAGTCAGGGATGGCAATGGAAAACCATGACGCAGTAAAAACAAGCATCGAAATAAAGAATATAACCCAGATAATACGACGATCAATGCCGGATTCAGGGGCTCTCGACCAGGTCAGCGGAAAAAGCCTTTCAAAGGCAGTAGAGATGGACCGTCTAGGCTAAACAAGATTCTCGACAAACTATGTCAGATTCATGGCACCCCCGACAAGCCTGCAAATCACACCCACAGAGAATGCTGGGTCTTCAAGCAGGCCGGTAAGCTAAACGCCAAACACAAGCGGGGGAGGCACCAAGCGAAGACGAGGACAAACCTCGCCAGCAAAGCACTGGAGGACAGAAAAAATTCCCACCAGAGGTTAAAACAGTAAACATGATCCATGTGACGAAGAGGAGAAGCAAACATGAATTTCGAGACACACACGCCATAGAGCCCGTCACCCCTAAGTTCAACCCCTGGTGGGCCTGCCCGCTCACTTTTGATCATGGGGATCACGCGGCAAGCATCCGACATGAAGGCTTGGCTGCCTTGGTGCTAGACCCAATAATGAATGGATACCACCTCACACGAGTCCTTATGGACGGCGGCAGTGGTCTAAATCTGATATATCAGGACACAGTCCACAAAATGGGGATAGACCCGACAAAAATAAGCCACAGTAATACTACCTTCAAGGGAGTAATACCAGGCCCAGAGGCCCGCTGTACGGGCTCTCTATTACTAGAGGTTGTATTCGGTTCTCCCGACAACTTCCGAAGAGAAAACTTAACTTTCTACATCGCTCCATTCCGAAGTGGCTATCAAGAACTACTCGGAAGAGCGGCTTTCGCTCATTTTAATGCAGTACCGCATTACGCTTCTCTCAAGCTTAAGATGCCCGGTCCACGTGGCACCATCACAGTTAGTGGAAATATTGAGCGTTCTCTACGCGCGGAAGAATGTGCGGCGGCCTTAATAGCCGAGCACTAGACGGCCTCACCAACCAGAATAAATGACAGGTCGTCAAGACAACGGACACGGTTAGACGAGTCCGGCGCATCACTACATATACATGAGATCAGTTTGATGGTTAAACCCTCATCGACGGTACCAGGGGCTTCCTGCTTGTAATCAGGGCAAGTTCGGCTCAACTTGGCTTACCTTGAATTTCAATGGTTTATTGATAATAGCCAATTTTCTGGCACAACAACTTTTACCTAAGTTCTTATTTTTTACAGATAAAAATCGTGCTACACCCATCCAGGACACGGCACAATGGAGATACAGGCACAGACGTGCAGCAGGGACCCGCTCAAAGGTTTCTTTTTAGATTAAGACCCTGCGTAAACCTTTTTTACTGTCTCTTGTTGTTCACATCCTCGGGATACTCAATACAACCGAGAAGGATGCTGACATTATTGGCATGTGGCCACGTCAGGACACTGCACGTACCTGGACACTCGGGGTTTAGTATTAAGGGCATTGTTTAGCCCGGCATATATTATAAAGACCGAATACCTTAGGGAGTGTTCGGCGTCGCGAGTTTGGCCTTATATGCATCAGCTCTGAATCATATCTTTGGTCAAATGTTGGGTTTGCCCGGCTCCCGTGTTTTGCTACCTTACGTTCCGCCATATCGGCTAAGGTGGCACCGGGAGAACTACTGCGATTGTGCCCAGGTTCATCCGGATGAGCACCTCACTAGAGAAAGCCGAAAACTGACTGTCATGATAAAGCGCGAGACTATTCAACCACTTGATGACTTAGTGGAATCTTCGGGATTCCTCTGCATTAACGAAAGGCCGTTTCCCGGTCACGTATGTACACGCCCCGTATTCGGACGAGCGCGGAAGTACCATGGGCTATATAGTAGTCCCACCGTCAAACTCCAATGGCTAAGTGAAAGTGTTAAAGCAATATAGTCCGATTGCCTCGTTCGCTGCGCTACCACCTCCTTCATGGACCAAGACGTTGGATCAAGTGTGAATATATGTTTTTTGTGAACACCCCCGCATTATATGCATGGGGGCTGAAGCCGACGACTGCAATCTTTCAGGTTATATACATATATACAAAAACGGCCGCACAGGAGGCATCAGAATACTTTCAGGCAAAAGTATAAACACAGCCTTTATAAATCAAATAAAACATTGTTTTTACAATGGGAATACATGTCACTAGAACATAATATTCTTCGAGCACTGAGCCTCTATCGAACGAGCGCCTTCAAGGACTTCTTCAAAGTAGTGCTCGGCAACTACTCGGCCTACGGGCGAACCCTGTGTTGCAATAGAGGTGGCCTCCATCTCTGCCCAGTATGTCATGACACGGGCAAGTGCCATCCGCGCACCCTCTATGCACGCCGACCTCTTCATAGCGTCGATGTGTGGCACAGCACCAAGGAATTGTTGTACTAAACTAAAGTAACTATTCGGCCTTGGCCCTTCTGGCAAAAGATGATCCACAACAGACCTCATGGCAAGTCTGGACAACCTATGGAGCTCGGCCTACTCGGCCATTCGCTCACTCAACAGCAGCGGACGCAGTGGAGCATGGAACTGTGACTAGAACTGCTTTTCCACTTCACGATCTTTTTGATCCTTGAAGTACTCAGCCGCATCAGCAGCACTTGCTGCCAAATCCACATATGTGTCTGCAGAACTCCATAGTTGATCAAGAGGGGCATACTCCAGATCTCCGAACTTCGTCCACAACAAAAAGGGCTTCCTAGCTACGATATCTCTAGCTTGACGCAGCTCCTCCTTTGCCGCTCTGGTTTTGGAGCGGGCTTCCTTGGCTGCTACCATGGCCTTCTCCAGGCCCGTCACCTTCGCTCAGCTTTCTTTTTCAAGAAGCTGGTATCGGTCGGCGGCATCTTTCAACTCAACGACCATCTTGGCCATTCTTTCTTTGCTTTGTCAATGCGCGGCCTTTTTGGCCCTCAGCTCTTCGACCGCCTTTAGAGCGGCCGCATTGCTATTCCTGGCTTGTTCCTTGGCTCGGGCAAGTTCCGCCCGAAGGGTCTCCACGGCGGCAGCTCCATCTGCAGTCAAAAACATATTAAACATACTGGCATCATGCTCCTCTTACTATGTGTTGACCATCGGAGAAATCACATACCCTGTGCCTCGTCGAGCCACTTGTTGACAAGCATGATGTCGGCATCTGCCGCATCAAATCGCCGCTTTAGGTCGGCAAACTCATCAGTCCGGCTAGCCACCGGACCTTCAGCCACCTGCACATGAAGGCGATCTGATTATTACCCGGGACTATGATCCTCTGTTTGCCGCCGTTCTCAACGACAACCAGAGTCTCAGGGGCTACTATCTGCATAGGGCACACCTAACGTGTGTGGTACTGTCAAAAACATGCACTATTTCACGTACCTCAAAGCCTTTCAGCAGACTCATATAAGCTTCATGCAACCCGCTTTCGGTGGATGAAATCCTTTCAATCACCATACCCATTAGCGTACGATGTGCTTCCGAGATGGCCGCTTGCTCCAGAAGATCCTTCAGTGCGTCCGACCGCACACCGAACGGTTCCAAACTCTTTCTATTGCTCTCTTTAGGAGCCGAATAATGGGAACTTTGGGTGGCCAAAGGATTGCCCTCTGACCTTGGCAGATCTGGAGAAACCCTCCGGGACGACACTTCAGGGGCGCCCGCCTCATGAGGCAGGGTGGCAGGGGGAGGTGTTTCGCTCTCCATCATCTCCGGAAGAAGATCCCCCAAAGACGAACTCTCTCGAGAAGGGCTACGATCCGAACTGCAAGACATATGCTTCGATTATTATCTTCAGAAGTAATGTAAGATATTTTTACTATTAAGTACTTTTTGTTTACTTACAGCTTGGTAGAAGTCTGATCCCCCTGCGGACACTGTGCGGCAAGAGTACCCACCGAGGCAGGACCCTCTGGCGGAGATTTCTTCCCCCGTTTGGAAACCTTTGTTTCCGGGTCTTCAGAGGTGGTCCTCTTCATTCCTTGGGGAGAGGGAATTTCAGATTCTTCTCCCTGGTTATCCTCCTTCACGGAGGCGCTAATTCCCCCGGTTTGGATGAATAATGAGTGAGGCCTGCTTTCAGCCTCTTTATTCCCCCCTTTATCTTCCTTTGAGAGCGCCTGATAAGGCGCCGGCTCAAGCTTTCTGTCTAGTACTAGATTGGCCAAGCCTTCGGGAAGGGGGGTCGAACACCTGATCATCTTTGCCTTTGTTATCCAGTCCTGGTCAAAGAGCGACTTTTCATAATGATGTTGTGATAAATAGAAAGACAGCGTGTTCGGCCATGGGATTACTTACTTGGGTATCGGGGCGATTACAGCTCAGACCCGCATCCTCGGTGGTGTCCGGACACTCTATTCGGGGTCCAAAGAACAATTTGTACATCTCTTCGAGCGTCATGCCGAGGAAGTGCTGAATAGTTCACGGTCCTTCCGGGTTGAATTCCCACATACGGAGGGGTCGACGTTTACAAGGCTGGACTCGACGAACTAGCATGACTTGCATTACCACGACCAGGCTGACATCTCCCTCAAGGAGATCTCGGATGTAACTCTACAATATCGGCACATCATTTACTGGCCCCCACTTAAGCCCCTTGCCAATCCATGATGTCAGTTGTGGTGGTGGGCCCGAGCAAAAGGCAGGGGCGGCTACCCACTTGGCACTTCGGGGAGCTGTGATATAAAACCACTCTCGCTGCCACAAACTAGACACCTCTGGGAAGGAACCCTCTGGCCATGGAGCATCAGCGCTTTTGCTTATTACAGCACCTCCGCACTCTGCGTGCCGCCCCTCGATCATCTTCGTCTTCACATTGAAAGTCTTGAGCCACAGGCCAAAGTGTGGGGTAATACGGAGGAAGGCCTCACACACGACGAGATGTGAAGGAGGGAATCCGGGGCCAGATCATGGAAATCCAGCCCATAATAGAACATGAGCCCCCTAATAAAGGGTCCAGAGCAAGGCCTAGCCCTTGAAGGAAGTGAGAGATGAACACCATACACTCATTGGGTTTGGGAGTGGGGATGACCTGCCCTCGGGCAGGCAGCCTGTGCGAGATTTCGGCGTTCAGATACCTAGCCTCTCTCAGCTTCTTGATGTCCTCCTCTGTGACAGAGGAAGGCATCCACCGACCTTGGAGGTTGGATCCGGACATGGTTGAAGGTCCGAAGCGCCTGACCTGAGATGTGGGTGTTGGAACTCGAGGCGGGGGAAGGATTCGGTTGAGCACGAGAGGGAAAAAGGGACAGGCCTTGGCCTCTATATAAAGAGGATGAATATCAAGCGTCCTCCTCGTAGCCGTTTGGGACTTGCCTAAAATCGAGGAGTCATACCAACGGGCACGATTGGGTTACCCACGCCCGTATTGATGAGAATCCCGTAATAAGGGGGACACAATCTCTGCTTTTGACAAGACGTGTCAGGGAAACCGCCTCGTGATATGTGCAGTGCTGGTTGAGAAAAATGGTTCGAATAAAGACCGGGCCATGACATGATGTCATGCTGTCAAAACGTGTGAGCAGATTAGATTTGTGGAAATATTACTCTCTCTACGGTCGTATGTGGAAGTTGTTTTGCAGAGCCGGACACTATCCTTGTGTTCGAAATCTTCTATGGAGTATTCAGAGGAGAAACCCGCCTTGCAATGCCGAAGACAAAACTGCGCATCGGACTCATCGTCATTGAAGCCTGGATCAGGGGCTACTGAGGGAGTCCTGGATTAGGGGGTCTTGGGACAGCCGGACTATATCCTTTGTCCGGACTGTTGGACTATGAAGATACAAGATTGAAGACTTCGTCCCGGGTCCGGATGGGACTTTCCTTGGCGTGGAAGGCAAGCTTGGCAATACGGATATGTAGATCTCCTCCCTTGTAACCGACTCTGTGTAACCCTAGCCCCCTCCGGTGTCTATATAAACCGGAGGGTTTAGTCCGTAGGACATCATACAATCATACCATAGGCTAGCTTCTAGGGTTTATCCTCTACGATCTCCTGGTGGATCAACTCTTGTAATACTCATATCATCAATATCAATCAAGCAGGACGTAGGGTATTACCTCCATCAAGAGGGCCCGAACCTGGGTAAACATCGTGTCCCCTGCCTCCTGTTACCATCCGCCTCAAACGCACAGTTCAGGACCCCCTACCCGAGATCCGCCGGTTTTGACACCGACAGGCGCTGAACTCAAGGATCGATAACCGATCTAGCTTAGTGTCCGCAGGTGTATACAGTCCAGAACTTGTAGCTGGAGACGAGTCCAGAGTTCCATTAAAGCGAATATCACAGGGCATCGAGTCCACATGCGGCTCCAATGCCGCGGACTCTAAGGCTTCGGATGGCTCGGTCTGCTCTGGCTCTAAGGTCGTTGTAGCCGCAGGAACCATCTCCTGGGTGTGATCCGATGATAGATTTAAGTCATGTTCATCGGGATGAGGGGGAGCTATCGCTTTGGGCTCTAGTCCTTTGAAGATCAAGTCTCCACGGATATCTGTGACGTAGTTCAAGCTTCCGAATCTGACCTGATGGCCGGGGGCGTAGCTATCGATCTGCTCCAGATGGCCAAGCGAGTCGGCCCGTAGTACGAAGCTGCCGAATACAAAGATCTGTCTAGGGAGGAAGGTTCCTCTTTGGACAGCATCATTATTGAGGATTGAAGAGGCCATCGAGCCTTTTGTCGACGACATAGTGGAAATCTCAATGAAAGCACCAATGTCGGTGTCAAAACCGGCGGATCCCGGGTAGGGGGTCCCGAACTATGCGTCTTGGATCGATGGTAACGGGAGACGGGGGACACGATGTTTACCCAGGTTCAGGCCCTCTATATGGAGGTAATACCCTACTTCCTGCTTGATTGATCTTAATGAATATGAGTGTTACAAGAGTTGATCTACCATGAGATCGTAATGGCTAAACCCTAGAAGTCTAGCCTATGGATATGGTAATGAGTATATGTCGTGTTGTTTCCGGACTATCCCGTTCGGTTTATATAGACACCGAGGGGATCTAGGGTTTACATGGGGTCGGTTACATAAGAAGGGGTCTTCGGTCGCCAAGCTTGCCTTCCACGCCAAGTAGAGTCCAATCCGGACACGGTGCAGTCTTCGGTCTTCATGTCTTCACGGCCCATGGATAACAGGACGGACGTCCGAGGACCCCTTAGTCCAGGACTCCCTCAATGGTCATCACCGGGAATTATCCCAATTACTGACACACTGGGGTTTATAGATCATAACACGTAATATGTGAATATGACTTGCAAGATCGGATCTAGAACATAGATATAATGCTGAAAACATAAATGGTTCATATCTGAAATCATGGCACCCGGGCCCAAAGTGACAAGCATTAAGCATGGCAAAGTCATATTAACATCAATCTCAGAACATAATGCATACTAGGGGTCAAGCCCTAACAAAACTAACTCGATTACATGCTGAATCTCATCAAACTCCTCATCGACCAACGAGCCTACGAAGGAATTACTCACTCTCGGTTGGGAGTATCATGGAATTGGCAATGAAGGAGGGTTGGTGATGACGAAGATCGAAGACCCCCCTCTCCGGAGCCCCGAATGGACTCCAGATCTGGCTTCCCAATGAAGAACAGGAGGTGGCGGTGGCTCCATATTGTGAAACGCAATGAAACTTACTCCTCGATTTTTCTCTCCAAATATGGGTATTTAAGGAGTTGGAATTTGGGTCTGCGGGGCCACCAGGTGGGCACAACCCACCTGGGTGCGCCTGGAGGGGTGGCGCACCCTGGTGGCTTGTGCTCAACCAGGGGCCCCCCTCCGGTGGTTCTTGGCTCCAGTATTTTTTATATATTCTGAAATAATTCTCCAAAAAGTTTTGTTCCAATCCGAGAACTTTTATTTCTGCACAAAAGCAACACCATGGTAGTTCTGCTTAAAACAGCGTCAGTCCAGGTTAGTTTCATTCAAATCATGCAAATTAGAGACCAAAACAAGAGGAAGAGCGTTAGGAAAACAATATACGACAGAGACGTATCAACTCCCCCAAGCTTAAACCTTTGCTTGTCCTCAAGCAATTCAGTTGATAAACTAAAAGTGAAAAAGAAAAACTTTTACAAACTCTTTTGCTCTTATTTACATAAATAAGCTTAAGTAGAACCCAGGTTTTCAGTAAAGATCATGACTAACCATATCAGCAATAACTCTTCAAAATTATATTAACTCATATCAATGGCATAATCAACTAGTGAGCAATAATAACATATCTCAAATGCTAACACTTTGTCAAAACAATCATGATATAATATGACAAAAGTGGTATCTTGCTAGCCCTTTCTGAGACCGCAAAACATAAATGCAAAGCACCTCCAAAGTTCAAGCAGTGACTAAACATTGTAATTCCTGGTAGAAAAGATCCAGTCATGATGTCCAACATTTACTATACACAATGCATAAGGATGACAATAGTTCTCTCAGATCTGGCACTTATTTGAGTAGGTGATGACTCAACGTAAAATTAAATTAATAGTCTCTTCGCATAGAGAAGCAGGGATTTGTGGAGGTGCCAGAGCTCAAAGTTTTAAAAACAGAGATAAATGAAATTTTGGGAAATGCACCCTTCCTTTTTTACTTCACAACCTAAAGTTATCAATATCTTCCATGCTAAACACATTAGTGGCAGTTCGCAAGCGATAAAAGTAAAGGTTTACTCCCCCTCCACCAACAAACACACTCCACGGGTACCGTCCATACCAACAACAATCCCGGGGGAGTTTTTTTTAATTATTTACAATTTTTGAATCTAGGACTGGGAATCCCTAATACCACCCCTCTCGTGCAAGGATGAGTGAGTAAACACTCGTCGTGAGAATAACCCGCTTAGCATGGAAGATACCGACTACCCCTTGTCACTCCATGAACAATCGAGGCACACAGAAACAGATGTTTATTTGAAGTTTTTAGAGGTGGCACAAGAAAAATTACTTAGGATAGCAGGGTAATACCGCATATAGGTAGATATGGTGGACTCATCTTAATAACTTTGGTTTAAGGGTTTTGACGCACAAGCAGTATTCCCGGTTAGTACAAGCGAATGCTAGCAAATAGGGCGAGAAGCGGCCAACTAGAGAGCGAAAACGGTCATGAACATGCATTATGAATAATGAACATTGGATACTAGCATGAGTAGGATATGGACACCATGAACATAAATATCGTAGAGGCTATGTTGGTTTTGATTCAACTACATGCTTGAACATATGCCAAGTCAAGCCACTTGAAACATTCATAGGAGTATACCATATCATCATACCACATCACAATCATTTCAATGCAATGTTAACATCCAAGATAAAATCATTATCCACTCCTAGCTACTTAAGCATGGCATGAGAAACTATAATCTCCAATTTTAATTGCAAACATGTTTGATCATAATATGTTGAATCATCGATACTAGGTTAAACATATTTACAAAAATAGAAGAAGTTGATTTCATACCTGTTTCTCTCTGCCACAACCAGTTCATCAAACATCGTCATTATTGCCTTTCACTTGCACGTCCAAATGATATGAAAATAATAGTAGTCCAAGAGTGCCATGGACTAAGCTGGAATTAGCAAACATTTTATACAAAAGGATAATACAAAGTAATTTGGGCGCTTTGTTAGATTGACAATAATGCATATGAGAGCCACTCAGCATTTTCATCATGGTCTTCTCCTTGGTATGACTCAATAAGAAAAAAATAATTTTAAATAAAAATACTGAAGTATTTGTGGAGTTTTTAGTTTTTCTTGAAGAAAGCAAATTAAAGGAAGAAAAATAAAAACGAGAAAAACTATTTACACGGGAGAGATCCCAACAAGCAAGAAAAAGAATCGAGAAATCTTTTTGGGTTTTCTTTTAATACTACAACTAATTAAACTAGAAAGAAAAACTGAAAAGAAGCAAGAAATATTTTTGGGTTTTCTCAAAGTTTTTCAAACACAAAAGAAAATGAGAAAAATAAATCTAGCATGGATAATGAAATGAAAAGGTGTGAATGCCGACAACTGGAATGAAATATGCGAGCATGAATAAAATCTCAGTGGAAACACGTACTCCCCCAAGTTTAGGCTTTTGGCCTAGCTTGTTAATCACCATCCGTAGTAGCCATCTGGTCCCATGTCGAAATGTTGAGGAGGTGACACCTCAGTGTCCCACTCCGGAGGATCCTCCTCCGCAGCTGCCTGGGCGTTCTGGTAGGCAATGATGTCATCTGGCATGATCATGTATCCAACCCTGGCAATGGAATCAAACAAAGCAGGTGCAGTCAACGGAATAATATCACGGGTATCCACACTGAAAACCAGGTTGTAAGGAATATTATTAATAGAGTCCTCACTATCAGTAAACTGATGAGCCGCCATTGCCTGGTGATCTAGATAAACCATGGGAAAACGATGATCATGTTGGCGTATCTGAATGTTAAAGTGACTCGCTAAGCGAGTAGCGTAAATACCGCATGAATTCTGCCCATGGTGCTGTTAGGGCGCAGACGACATGCAATACTAGCCCCTAGGCTAAAGGTGTTAATGAAGGAAATATGCCCTAGAGGCAATAATAAAGTTATTATTTATTTCCTTATATCATGATAAATATTTATTATTCATGCTAGAATTGTATTAACTGGAAACATAACACATGTGTGGATAGTACCCTAGGAAAAAGCGGTAGGCATAAGCGAGGCGGTTGGCCTTCGCCTAGTGCCTAGGCGGTGCTTAAGCACCCTAGGCGTAGCCTAGGCGTAGCCTAGGCGTTGCCTAGGCGATTATATAATTTTTACTATTAGGGTGTATATGTGGTTATTATATGTGTATTCTATTAATTTAGGGCATATAAGTATGTTAACGACCAACTACTATGATTGGAATATGGCCCTTTTGGCATATCAGTGCAATATGGCATGATTTCTCGCTTGGGTAGACAATTTCTTACTTGCTCTGCCTACACTTCTGCTTATGCCCTAGGCGAGGCGTTGGGCCATTGCCTAGTGCCTAGGCATGCCTAAGCGCCTCCTAGGCACTGCCTTTTCCAACAGAGGTGGATACATAGACAAACAGAGTGTCACTAGTATGCCTCTACTTGACTAGCTCGTTGGTCAAAGATGGTTAGGTTTCCTAACCATAGACATGAGTTGTCATTTGATAAACGGGATCACATCATTTGGAGAATGATGTGATTGACTTGACCCATTCCGTTTGCTTAGCACTTGATTGTTTTAGTTTACTGCTATTGCTTTCTTCATACTCTTATACATGTTCCTATGACTATGAGATTATGGAACTCCCGATTACCGGAGGAACACTTTGTGTGCTACCAAACGTCACAGCGTCACTGGGTGATTATAAAGGTGCTCTACAGGTGTGTCCGATGGTACTTGTTGAGTTGGCATAGATCAAGATTAGGATTTTTGTCACTCCGATTGTCAGAGAGCTATCTCTAGGCCCTCTCGGTAATGCACATCACTATAAGCCTTCCAAGCAATGCAACTAATGAGTTAGTTGCGGGACGATGCATTACGGAAACGAGTAAAGAGACTTGTCGGTAACGAGATTGAACTAGGTATTGAGATACCGACAGTCGAATCTCGGGAAAGTAACATACCGATGACAAAGGGAACAACGTATGTTGTTATGCGGTTTGACCGATAAAGATCTTCGTAGAATATGTAGAAGCCAATATGAGCATCCAGGTTCCGCTATTGGTTATTGACCGGAGACGAGTCTCGGTCATGTCTACATAGTTCTCGAACCAGTAGGGTTCGCACGCTTAACGTTCGGTGACGATCGGTGTTATGAGTTTATGTGATTTGATGTACCAAAGGTATTTCGGAGTCCCGGATGAGATCGGGGACATGACGAGGAGTCTCGAAATGGTCGAGACGTAAATATCGATATATTGGACGACTATATTCGGACATCGGAAAGGTTCCGAGTGATTCGGGAATTTTTCGGAGTACCAAGGAGTTACGGGAATACGGGAAAGAAGTATTGGGCATCATGGGCCAAGTGGTTGAAGAGAGGAGGCAGGGAGCGCGGCCCCCTAGCCCATACCGAATTGGACTAGGGGGTAGGCCCCCCATTCCTCCTTTCCTCCCTCTCCTTCCTTCTCCCTCTCCTCCTTCCTTTCCTACTCCTAGTAGGAGTAGGAAAGGGGAGTCCTACTCCTACTAGGAGGAGGACTCCTCCTGGCGCGCCCTGCAAGGGCCGGCCGGCCTCCCCCCTTGCTCCTTTATATACGGGCGCAGGGGCACCCTAGAACACACAAGTTGATTGTTCCAAGCCGTGTCTGGTGCCCCCCTCCACCATAATCCACCTTGATCATATCGTAGCAGTGCTTAGGCGAAGCCCTGCGTCGGTAGCAACATCATCACCGTCATCACGCTGTCATGCTAACGGAACTCTCCCGTGAAGCTCTGCTGATCATAGTTCGTGGGATGTCATTGAGCTGAACGTGTGCCGAACTCGGAGGTGCCGTACGTTCGGTACTTGGATCGGTCGGATCATGAAGACGTACGACTACATCAACCGCGTTCTCATAACACTTCCGCTTACGGTCTACGAGGGTACGTGGACGATACTCTCCCCTCTCGTTGCTATGCATCACCATGATCTTGCATGTGCGTAGGAATTTTTTTGAAATTACTACGTTCCCTAACAGTTAATGACGTATAGTGCACGGCGTAAGATGGTGAAGTCGGGGGCACTAAGTGCATTGACCTTCTCTCTAGCAATTAAACATTTCGCGGTAAATAGACCCAAATAATGCACAGAAGGAAAGTGAAACTAGTGGAAGTGACACTCGATACACATCTCTCATCTCCCACTGACAAAGTATGATAAAAGTCCTCAAACTCTGCAGGTCTAGGCTCTCTTATTTCCCCGTCAGAAGGGATCAAGCATATATCACAAAAGTCGGTGAGTGGTATCTCACGGGTTTCAACATATAAATTAAACTGCACCTCAGGGGGATTATTCCTACTCAAAAAATGAAAATTTTACACAAAGGAATTTGTAAGGAGATGATAGTGTTCACACTCAGCTGCGATCAAGTCGGTTAGCCCGGCATTTGCAGCGAATTGGGCGAACTCTTGATGAATCTCGGCCCCCTCCATGAAGGGATTATGCGGCCATTCGCACGGCCGCACCTCCGCCCTTCTCCGAGTATGGAGGTCATTGTCCGGTGATTCCCCAATGACTCCCTTGGCATTTTTCTTGGAGACAAACTTCCTAAAGAAACTCATCTTATTCCTATAGACAAAATTATGAATAAAATTGTCCACAAAATTTTTGTCAACAAAACTTCACAAGATTGATAGCAACTACTCATAAGGATGCATAGAGACCATATCAAGCAGTCAAACTACTTAGAACTCTAAGAATTCAACATGCAAGCTCATCTATAGCAACACCAAGAGTAGCTAATTATTCAAAATACAAACCACTAAAGCAAAAAAAATTGGAGCAATGGAGGAGTCACATACCAAGTAGCAATCCCCCAAAACATTTTTGGAAACGGAGGTTCGAGCAAAGAGATCGAAATCCGCGGGTTTGAGAGCAAGAATAGGAGAGAGAGAGAGAGAGAGCAATGGTGATTTTTTTTCTGGAGGTAGGAGATTACATGGGCTAAAGAGATAAGTGAGTGGACCCACGTGGGGAACACAACCCACCAGGGCATGGCTGGGGTTGTTGGCACGCCCTGGTGTCTTGTGGTCACCAGGTGCACCCCCCTCTGATGTTATTTCCATCAAAAATTCAGAAATATTCAGAAAAAAAATCATGTTAAATTTTCAGGGCATTTTGAGCACTTTTATTTTTGGGTCATTTTTTATTGCACGAGATATCCAGAAAATAGGATAAACATGGCGTTTTATTTTATTTAACTAAGAAAAACAGAAAACAAAGGGTAAAGACAGAAGGTAGTGCTTACTAAATTCATGAACTTCATACCTCTCAAAAACGATCCATTAATAAGGTTGATCAAGTCTTATTAACAACCACCTTCGATTAGCATGAAACCGAAGAACTTTGTAAAACACTAAGTTACCATAACAGGGATATGCATGTCCCCAACATTAAGTATATCATATTTCTTTTTGGCAGTAGGTAGAGATAGTTGGAAATTTCCAATAGTGATTGTCGGAGATTTTCCAATAACATTAATGCCATTCACTTGGAATTGTTTCTTCAGAAAGTGCACCGTATGTTCATTACCATTGATATGAAAAGTGAACTTGCTTTTATTGCAATCAATAACAGCCCCTGCAGTATTCAAAAAGGGTCTACCAAGGATAATCGACATGTTGTCATCCTCAGGCATCTCAAGTATAACAAAGTCAGTTAAGATAGTGACATTCGCAACAACAACGGGCACATCCTCACAGATATCGATAGGTATGGCAGTTGATTTATCAGCCATTTGCAAAGATATTTTAGTAGGTGTGAGTTTATTCAAATCAAGTCTTTTATATAAAGAGAAAGGCATAACACTAACACCAGCTCCTAAATCACATAAAGCAGTTTTAACATAATTTCTTTTGATGGAGCAAGGTATAGTTGGTATTCCCGGATTTCCAAGTTTTTTAGGTACTCCATCCTTAAAAGAATAATTAGCAAGCATGGTGGATATTTCAGCTTCCGGTATCTTTCTCTTATTAGTGATGATGTCTTTCATGTATTTGGCACAAGGGGCCATCTTTAAAATATCAATCAAGCGAGTGCGCAAAAAGACTGGCCTAAGCATTTCAGCAAAGCGTTCAAATTCTTCATCATCTTTCTTCTTAGTTGGTTTGGGTGTAAAGGGCATGTATTTTTGAACCCATGGTTCTCTTTCTTTACCATGTTTCTATCCACAAATCTCTTTTATCGTATTTTTTATTTTTGGGTTGTGGGTTATCAAGATCAACAGCAGGTTCTATCTCAACATCATTATTTGGTTCTTTATCATTGTTTGCTTGAGTGTCTTCATGAACATCATCATTATATTTTTCATTATCACTAGGTGAATGTTCATTACCACATTACGTTTCAGCATCAGAAATAGAGACATCATTATTATCTTCAGAAGGTTTTTCTATTTCAGGTTCACTAGATGTATGCAAAGTCGTATCATTATTCTTTTTCTTTTTCTTTTTAGAAGGACTGAGTGCATGAGTGTTAATTCTTTGAGAGTCTTGTTCAATTCTTTTAGGGTGTCCCTCGGGATAAAGTGGTTCCTGAGTCATTCTACCTCGTCTAGTCATTACTCTAACAACATGATCATTTATAATATTGTTCATTTCATCAAGAAATTCTCTTTGACATTTAGCAGCTTGTTCTAACTGAGTATGAACCATAGGGGCATGTTTTCCTACACCTCTAGCATCATTAGAGATTCTAAATAACAGGTCACTCAAGCATGCAAACATATCAGAATTGTATTTCAATTGTTTCATAACATTTTCATTGAAGTGGTCTTGTTTTCTAATATAGTTATCAAACTCATAAAGGCATTGACTAGGATGGATATTATAAGGGTTGTCCCTTTCATCAAATTTCAATCAAGAGTTTACCTCTACCACATTTGGTGGTGGTGTATCAAGTCCATGCATTTCTTCAATAGGAGGTAAATTTTTGACATCTTCCACTTTAATACCTTTTTCCTTCATCCATTTCTTTCCCTCTTGCATATCTTCAGGACTGAGAAATAATATACCCCTCTTCTTCGAAGTGTGTTTAGCCGTTGGTTCAGGAAGAGTCCAATCATCATAATTTTTCAATATGTTATTCAATAATTCCTCAGCTTGTTCAACAGTTTGTTCCCTGAAAACACAACTAGCACAACTATCTAGGAAATCCCTAGAAGCATCGGTTAGTCCATTCTTGAAGATATCAAGTATTTCATTTTTCTTAAGGAGACGATCAATCAAAGCATTAAGCAATTGGAGAAGCCTCCCCAAGCTTGTGGGAGACTCTCTTCTTCAATTTGCAAAAAGTTAAATATTTCTTGTAAGGCAGCTTGTTTCTTATGAGAAGAAAATATTTTTTAGAGAAGTAATAAATCATATCCTGGGGACTACACACACAACCTGGAGCAAGAGTATTGTACCATATCTTAGCATCACCCTTTAATGAGAACAGAAATAATTTGAGAATATAATAGTGTTGGGGAACGTAGTAATTTCAAAAAAAAAATCCTACGCACACACAGGGTCATGGTGATGCACAGCAACGAGAGGGGAGAGTGTCGTCCATGTACCCTAGTAGACTGTTAAGCGGAAGGGTTATGACAACGCGGTTGATGTAGTCGTACGTCTTCACGATCAACCTATCCTCAGCACCGAACATACGACACCTCCACATTCAGCACACGTTCAGCTCGGTGACGTCCTGTGAACTCACGATCTAGTAGAGCTCGAGGAAGAGTTTCGTCAGCACGACGGCGTGGTGACGATGTTGATGAAGCTACCATAGCAGGGCTTCGCCTAAACACCGCTACAGCATGATCGAGGTAGATTATGGTGGAGGGGGGCACCGCACATGGCTGGAGAGATCTCAATGATCAACTTGTGTGTCTAGAGGTGCCCCCCTGCCCCCGTATATAAAGGAGCAAGGGGGGAGAGGCGGCCGACCAGGAGGAGGCGCGCCAGGAGGAGTCCTACTCCCACCGGGAGTAGGACTCCCTCCTTTCCTAGTTGGAATAGGAGAAGGGGGAAGGAGGAGGGAGAGAGGAAGGAAAGGGGGCACCCCCCCCTCCTTGTCCAATTCGGACTAGAGGGAGAGGGGGCGCGCGGCCTGCCCTGGCAGCCCCTCCTCTCTTCCACTAAGGCCCATTATGGCCCATTAAACCCCCTGGTAACCCCCGATCCTCTGGTAAAATCCCGATTTCACCCGGAACACTTCTGATATCCAAATATAGGCTTCCAATATATAAATCTTTATGTCTCGACCATTTCGAGACTCCTCGTCATGTCCGTGATCAAATCCGGGACTCCGAACTACCTTCGGTACATCAAAACATATAAACTCATAAAACTGACCGTCACAGAACTTTAAGCATGCGGACCCTACGGATTTGAGAACTATGTAGAGATGACCGAGACACGTCTCTGGTCAATAACCAATAGCGGAACCTGGATGCTCATATTGGTTCCTACATATTCTACGAAGATCTTTATCGGTCAAACCGCACAACACTATACGTTGTTCTCTTTGTCATTGGTATGTTACTTGCCCGAGATTCGATCGTCGGTATCCAATACCTAGTTCAATCTCGTTACCGGCAAGTCTCTTTACTCATTCCGTAATACATCATCCTATAACTAACTCATTAGTTATCATGCTTGCAAGGCTTATAGTGATGTGTATTACCGAGAGGGCCCAGAGATACCTCTCCGACAATAAATCCTAATCTTGATCTATGCCAACTCAAGAAGTACCATCGAAAACACCTGTAGAGCACCTTTATGTTCACCCAGTTATGTTGTGATGTTTGGTAGCACACAAAGTGTTCCTCCGGTATTCGGGAGTTGCATAATCTCATAGTCATAAGAACATGTATAAGTCATGAAGAAAGCAATAGCAATAAACAAACGATCAACTGCTAAGGTAACGGAATGGGTCAAGTCAATCACATCATTCTCCTAATGATGTGACCCCATTGATCAAATAACAACTCTTGTCAATGGTTAGGAAACTTAACCATCTTTGATCAATGAGCTAGTCAAGTAGAGGCATACTAGTGACACTATGTTTGTCTATGTATTCACACATGTATTATGTTTCCGGTTAATACAATTCTAGCATGAATAATAAACATTGATCATGAAATAAGGAAATAAATAATAACTTTATTATTGCCTCTAGGGCATATTTCCTTCAAATAGTAGCGAATTCTCTCATCATGACCAAATAGGGTGGCTATATCACTCAATTTAGTAATGTGTGCCACCACAGTCACGGTAATTAACTCTGGGTCGACAGAGGATTCATAATCCTTATTAGTAACAAAAATAGGTGAAGTAGAAAACTTAGGATCACATTTCATCCCAACATTTAAAGATTCTTCTTTCAGTATGCATAATAATTTCTTAAGATCATATCTTTCATTGCAAGAAAGAAAGTCTCTCGCTATCTCCTCGTCCATAACATAACCTTTAGGTATCTTAGGCATTTCGTATCTAGGAGGGCTAGGTCTAATAGGTGTTTCAAGATTTTCAGTTTCAGGTACTTCACCAGTTTCAATAATTTCATTAGTTTCAGCATGCTCAATATCTTTAACTCTAGCAAGTTGTTCATCAAGAAATTCACCTAGTGGCACATTATCATCAAGCAAGGTACTAGCATCATCATGAGTATTATCCATAGCAGAAGTAGCATCTTCAACAAATTGCGACATATCAGGATTAATAGCATGTGATGGTGTTGCAAGTCTACTCAAAACAGAAGGTGAATCAAGTGCAGAGTGTGATGGCAGTTCCTTACCTCCCCTCGTCCTAGAGGGAACGATCTTGGTTTTAGTATCCTTCAGATTCTTCATGGTGATAAATAGATAATAATCCCAAGTGACTCAACAAATATAGCTATGCTCCCCGGCAACAGCGCCAGAAAAAGGTCTTAATAACCCACAAGTATAGGGGATCTTAACAGTTTGCGAGGGTAGAGTATTCAACCCAAATTTATAGATTCGACACAAAGGGAGCCAAAGAATATTTGTAAGTATTAGCAGTTGAGTTGTCAATTTAACCACACTTGGAGATTAAATATCTACAGCAAAGTCACCAGTAGCACAGTAGTATGATAGTTTTGATAGTAGTGATAAAGCAGCAGTATGGTAACAGTGATAGCAATGATTTTGTAGCAGTTGAAATAGTAACAGCGGCAATAGTAAGTTAGAAAGAACAATATGTAGGAAATTAGTAGGTATTGGGTCGGTGGATTCGTTGGATGATATTCATCATATAACAGCCATAACCTAGCGCGATAGACTACTAGCTCCAGTTCATAAATATAATGCGGACATGTATTCCTAAATAGTCATACATGCTTATGGAAAGAGCTTGTATGACATCTTTTGTCCTACCCTCTCGTGGCAGCGGGGTCCATAAGCAAACTAAGGGATATTAAGGCCTCCTTTTAGTAGAGAACTAGAACAAAGCATTAACACATAGTGAATACATGAACTCCTGAAACTATGGTCATCGCCGGAAAGTATCCCAATTACTGTCACACTGGGGTTTACGGATCATAACACGTAATAGGTGAATATGACTTGCAGGATCGGATCTAGAACATAGATATAATGGTGAAAACATAAACGGTTCAGATCTGAAATCATGGCACCCGGGCCCAAAGTGACAAGCATTAATCATGGCAAAGTCATATCAACATCAATCTCAGAACATAATGGATACTAGGGATCAAGCCCTAACAAAACTAACTTGATTAAATGATGAATCTCATCCAACTCCTCACCAACCAGCGATCCTACAAAGGAATTACTCACTCTCGGTGGGGAGCATCATGGAATTGGCGACGAAGGAGGGTTGGTGATGACGAAGATCGAAGATCCCCCTCTCTGGGGCCCCGAACGGACTCCAGATCGGGCCTCCCGATGAAGAACAGGAGGTGGCGGCGTCTCCGTATCGTGAAATGGGATGAAACTTCCTCCTCAATTTTTTCTCTAAAGATGGTATTTAAGGAGTTGGAATTAGGATCTGTGGGGCCACCAGGTGGGCACAACCCACCTGGGCGTGCCTGGAGGTGGTTGTGTGTCCTGGTGGGTTGTGCTCAACCAGGGCCCCCCTCTGGTGGTTCTTGGCTCCATTATTTTTTACATATTCTGAAATAATTCTCTAAAAAGTTTCGTTCCAATCCAAGAACTTTTATTTCTGCACAAAAACAACACCATGTTAGTTCTGCTGAAAACAGCATCAGTCCGGGTTAGTTTTATTCAAATCATGCAAATTAGAGTCCAAAACAAGAGGAAAAGCACTAGGAAAAGTAGATACTGGGGAGAAATATCATGGGGTTCATTCAACAAGAGTGCAACAAGTATTGTGTAGTGCCTGAGAGCGTCGAAGCCCGTCCCATGAGCGGCCTGAGCGTGGGTGACTTGGTATGACCTCTCATATTTTCATTACCTCCTCTTTGATTGTGTCATTCCAATCTTTTGAAGCCTTTAAGGCCCAGTTTAAGAACAAGCATTACACTGTCACACATTGTTGGTTTCTCCTCAAAGATTATCCCAAGTTCAAAGACCAATATGCCGCTTTTAAGAAGAAAAGAACGAAGGCGACCGTGGCTGAGAATGGAGATCTGCTCAAGAGGCCGAGGGGAAAGACCAACTCAAAGGCCGATGAGAAGTGTGATGCATTATCCATCGCCTTGAAAGGAACTTTGCGCACCATGTTGAATCAAAAGGACGTGCGGGAGGAGAGCGGTAGCAAGGGAGGGAGGAGCAAATGAAGATATACTTGGAGCTCTAGACAAATAAAGCTTGACATGGAGGAGGCCACCAAGAGGAGGAAGCTCGACATTGAGGAGGCCGCCCAAACAAAGAAGCTCACGATCGAAGCCACCAATACCAAGGCAAAAGAGGTGGCGCTAGTTATCATTAGCGTCGACAAGGCCGACATGTCCCACGAAGAGAAACATTTGGTTCGCGAACCAGCAAAACGAGATTTTCGAGCAAGACGGTCTGAACTAAGGAGGCCCCGGCCGTGGACTATGGCCGTTCTTTTTGAAGGCTCGCTAGTGTGTCGGCCGCTAGCTTTGTTGCCGTTCATTTTGAAGGCTAGCTAGTCCGCAGGCCGCTGACTTTGTTGCCAGTGAGAAAACTTGTTCATTTTGAATGCTGGCTAGCGTGCTGGCCACTGTTTTTTGCCGGTGTGATACTTGGGCTTGGTCGTTCTGTTGGCTGACATATGTTTGCCGACCGTTGGTATGAACTGTCGCCGATGGCCGCTGGCACGAACCGTCTCATTCAAGATACATCCGGATGCCGTCCCATCGGCCTATCCAAACAGATGAAATATTGACAAAATGGATGTCCATTCGAGGTTGTGCGTTAAAGTTGGCCTTACCCATGTGTAGAACTGACGGGGTGTTGTGCTCGAACTCCTTTGTTGAACATGTGTACATGTACGTAGGTCTGGTTTTTGTATGCCGCACCTGTAGTGTCTCTCTCGCCTGTATGTACTTGTATCTTGGGAGACAAGACACCAGTCGCACCCCTTGTACCTATATATATGTGCCTAGTGCACGATCAATTATTATCGATGCACCAAACCATTCTCTACATGGTATCTATCGCAAGTCGATCCTCTCTCGCTTCCGCCTAACCCTAGCCGCCGCCGCCTCGGGCCGCCGCCGCCTCCCTGCGCTGCGATCTCCTTCCCGCGCATGTCCCGTTCCCGATCCCGCTAGCAGCCCCCGATCCCGATCCCCACAACCCGCCGCCCGCTAGCGATCCCGCCCGCTACCCACCGCCAGCTCGCTACGCTTGCGCGCGCCCCCAGCCACCCGCTCGTTCCCTCGCGCCGCTCGCTGCCAGCCGCCTGCTTCGCTCGCTCGCGCGCGCCTCAACTCAGCCCGACTCGATCTCTCGCGTCGCTCCCTGTCTGCTATTGCTTGCTGCCTACTGCTGCATCGCCGCAATGCATCACCTCCGAGCCGCCATGTCTTCCTCTACCTCTTCCTACTCCAACCCCTTCGCCGGGCCAGACCCTACTGACATCCGCGACATCAACATCCATGACTGCGTCCCCGTCGCCCTCGATGCCACTGACGCCACGTACTTCGTGTGGAAGACGTACTTCTCGCTGCTCTTCCGCGAGAACAACCTCGTGGATCACGCTGATGGCTCCGTCGACTCCCGTGCCATGGTGGGCGACTCTGAGTGGACCGCGATCGACGCCACGCTCATCCGGTGGTTCTTCACCACCATCTCGATGGACCTGTTTCACACGGTCGTGAGCGATGGTGATGACGCCTGCGCCGTGTGGGTTAAGCTCAACGGCCTCTTCACTGACAACAAGCATCAGCGTCGTGTTTTTTTGCAGCAGGAATTCTTTGACTGTCATCAGGATGATCAGTCTATCGATGACTACTGCCTCCGCCTGAAGACATTGGCGGATGAGCTCCGTGACATTGGAGCCAAGGTTGATGACGACCTCCTTCTCAGCACGCTCACCGCCGGCCTCAACGAGGACTTCGGTAACGCCGCCTCCAACCTCTCCCTCATGCCGGAGCCCTCCTTCCCCAAGTTTGTGGCATACTTGCGGTTGGAGGAGCGCCGGATGAAGGGGGTCAAGAAGCGCGTGCAGCACCACGCCCTCGCCGCCGGCACCTCGCGTGGTGCCCCTCCACCGGCCGCCCCGCCCGCGCCTGCGCCCCGTCACCAGCCGGCGCCCCCCGCGCCTCCGGGGTTTAACCCCTCCCGTCCGTGCCCCCCGCCCCACCCACTACCCCCAGCAGCCGCAGCAGGGCGGCGGGTGCTATGGCAACCGTCGCGGGGGCGGTCACAAACAGGTGCAAGGGGGGGCCCTCGTCAGTAGCAGCAACAGGCCACCCCGCCCTGGACTTACGGCACCAACCCGTGGACGGGCGTCGTACACGCGTACTCGATGTCGATCCCTCGGGCTCCCACTCCGGGCATCCTTGGGCATCGGCCGGCGAGCCACCAGGCGCTCTTCACCGCGTAGAACGCTGCCCCCTACAGCGGCTACGGCACCGCACCCGTGCCAGCGCCCGCGCCCGCCTACGGCGCTGCGCCGGCCTACGGAGGGTTTCTCCCTCCCCAGGTGTCGCCACCGTGGGACCCGACCCTTCTCACTACTCTGCACTCCGCCCCGTCACCGAGCTCCTACGGTGGCGGCGGTGACTGCTACATGGACTCGGGCGCCACCGCTCACATGACTGCTCATCCCGGTAACCTCACATCCGCCACTCCTGTTCATACTCCCACTCGCATCACCCTTGGTAACGGTTCCTCCATTCCCATTACACATGTTGGTCATATGTCTTTTCCTTCTACTTCTACTCCCGTTAACATGTCTAAGGTTCTTGTGTCTCCTAACTTAGTCACCAATCTTGTTTTTGTTCGTCGCCTTGCTTGTGAAAATCCTATCACTGTTGAATTTGACGATATCGGCTTTTCTGTGAAGGACGCCCATACACGGATGGTACTCCACCGATGTGACAGCTCAGACGAGCTTTACCCGGTGCATCCCTCCGGCGCCACCACCACCCGTCGTCCTGCCGCCTTCGCTGCTAGTGTCGATCTTTGGCACGCCCGCCTCAGCCATCCCAACTTGTTGGGGATATAACTATCAGTTATGACCCGCCCAATGGTGGGTCATAAAGGAAGCCCGGTAAACACTCAATGCGATAGGTTGTTAAATCTTATATAAGGCCTAAAGGCCTAGAGGCAGCTTAAGGCCCAATATTGTAAACCGCCGTATGTAAGGAAAGACTTGTAAAGAAAGGCATGTAAAAGAAGTCACCGAGCCGGACTCAATTTCTGATCCGGCAGGGACTCTGTAGGCCACCAGGCGTCAACCCGTGTATATAAGGGGACGACCCGGTGGCGGCTTAGGGCAAGAAACAAGAGATCGATAACCAAGCCGGCGAACTAGCCTCTTGGTGATCGAAAACCCAGCAATATCAACACAAATAGACGTAGGCTTTTACCTTCATCGTAAGGGGCCGAACTAGTATAAAACCTCTCGTGTCCTTTGTCCCGATCAACCCCTTTAAGCTTCCTAGTTGTGATGGCCCTACGACTAAGTCCTTCTGCTAGGACATATGTCGTGACAATTCCACAACAGTTGGCGCCCCACCATGGGGCCAGCGCATGGTGGATTTGAGTACTTGAAGGGCGACTTCGAAGGGCTCAAGGGATACGCTATGGGCCGGACGACCAAGAGTCGTCGCGGCAAGCTCTACATCGACAACGAAGGCTGGGGCCCCGAGGCCGGCTCAATATTGAGTACGGGTACCGGGTCCCCTTCGGCGTAATTCATGTCTTCATCGGCCGGATCGGCGAGTCGGGCCCTAAGCCGGACATCCACACCAACCTCATCGAAACGGCTCAGCGCGCGAGGTCTACCCGTGTTCAATCTGTCGTGAAGCATGCCTTCGTAGGTTGCATCCACGACGGTGAGTACTCTGAAGAATCGGTGGATGGCGGTGAGACGGCCGTCTGTTCCGACACCACATCATCAACGGGAGAGACGGACTCTTTGTATCAGCTGCAGGATGGCATGCTCGGGGGCTGTTCCGATGGCAGCAGTATTCCGGACCCCCTTGAGCCGCCGAATTGGGTAGGAGTCTTCATGGCAGGAACACAGTCGGGGCAGAACTCCACAGCAGCGGCAGCAGCAACCACCGGGTCGGCCGCAGCCGGGTCAGGAGACCCCGCGCGCCCCCCGGTTCAGATTCTGATGGAGCTCATGGGTAAACTGGCGACCCAGTTGACTATCATGGTAGAGCCGGCGAATCAAGCTCAGCATGACGTAGAGGTGGCACGCGTACGTGAGTAGATGGTACAAGCTAAAGAAAATTTAGCAGCACAGGAGGTTAAGATGGCCGCGGAGCGGGCAGCTTTGGACGCTCGTGCTCAACAGCTTCAAGCAGAGACTTTCCGGCTCTCGGTGGATCTGAACGCGTCAAACGAGGTCATGAGAAGAAGGCATCAGAAAACTCAGTCACGTCTACCTCTTACGCTCGATCATAGGAACCTTTTTCATACGCCCGGGGCTGGGATAAGTAACCCGCCGGAGGCAAATCGGATCGCGACACCCGGGGCACCGGTTCAGCCGCGCGCCATGGAACCGCCTCGTATACATACCACTCGGCCTCATTATGTACCAACACGGTCACTTCTCCAATCCCTTGGAAAACCTCATTGCCGCGTCGGCTCGTTTGGCGGCTCTCCCGATGGAAGGCGACTCGCCAGCGGCGATCGAAACGTGAAGGGTGAGAGAACTTCTTCAAACAGCTCTGGCGCAGCAGGATGCGTACTCTTACAGTCGAGACAGGATCCACTGAACTCCTTGCCCGAGCCGGAGCCCAAGCTACAGTAGGCATATGGATTCAGCTGACATGTCAAGCAATGTTCAACGCCGCAACCGGCCGCATAGGCATGAGCCGGTTTAGGCCGGGGCCCTTAACTTGGCAGATCAGGAGAGGATCCAACAGGGGGCAGAGCGGGCGGTTCAACTGGCAGCAGAGCAGGCGGCTCATCAGACTTTTCTGGCTTATCCAGCAACCTCGGTTGAGGCAGGAGTAGCCACGAGAACCGGAGGTGTCCCATGCCTGGTGTCGGCCATACGTAATGAGCGTTTACCGAAGGACTTCAAGGGGCCTTGTAAGGTGCCTAATTACACGGCTGACTTGCAGCCTGGGGCTTGGATTGAGAGTTATGAGATGGCTATGGAGCTGTTGGAGGTCAGCGATGCGGCAATGGCTAAGTATTTCACTATGATGTTGGATGGAATGACTCGTACTTGGTTGAAGGGGTTGCCACCTAATTCCATCGGCTCACGGGCGGAGTTGAAGGCCCGGTTCATTCAGAACTTCAAGGACACATGCAAACAACCTATGTCAATCGTGGACCTGACTAATTGTAAACAAGAGGAAGGTGAGTCCACAACCCATTGGGTGCATCGGGTCAAGGAGATAATTCATTCATCTGATAAAATGGATGCCGGCTCGGCAGTATTAATGTTAGAGAAAAATTGTCGTTTTGAACCTTTGAAGCAGAAGCTGGGGCGGCTTAAACCTGACTGCAATGACATGGGCCAGTTGATGGCGGCTCTCGTCAAGTATGCTGATTCTGATAGTACCAAGGACCCTGTGTCTGATGAAGAAAAGAAAGGGAAGGGAAAGAAGAATGGCCACCGCAAGGGTCACCAGCATAACCCAACAAATCAAGGAGGTAATAAATGTAAGGCTGGCGAATTTGTGGCTAACGCCAATGCACAGGGCAACAATCAACGGCACAAGGGTAGGAAACCCCCTCGGTCGGGCGGGTCAGGTCCCACCCTTGAGCAACTATTGAATGAACCTTGTCCAAGACACGACACCCGGGAGAAGCCAGCCACCCATCTGTGGAAGGACTGTACAATCATGAAAGCGTTTAAAAATTCAAATGCATTTGATGGAAGTCACGGCCCTGGCGGTGGCTCAGGTGGAGGCGTCTTTCATGGCCCGGGCGCCGGCTCAGGTGGAGGCGGTTTTCACGGTCAGGGACATACGGGTAACCAAGGCAGTTATAATCCACAACACGGCCAAGGTAATCAGCAGCAATCCGGATATCAGAGCAACCCAAAACAGTTGAATAGCGGGCAATATCATGTGTTTACCACTAGCTTGTGCAAGAGGGACCAAAAGCTTCACAAGAGGGCTGTCAATGCCGTTGAACCGGCGATTCCGCATTACTTACGGTGGTTAGAACAGCCTATTGTGTGGAGCAGAGAGGATCATCCTCCCCGGGTTGACAATCCGGCTCACTTGGCCTTGGTAGTAGCGCCTCAGGTCGGTGGATATAAATTCACTAAAGTGCTCATGGATGGAGGCAATAGCATTAACATCCTCTACTATGAGACGTTTCGTCGGATGGGGTTGACTGATAAGAGTGTTAAGCAATCCAACACTGTTTTTCATGGTGTAGTACCTGGCAAATCGGCATACCCAGTTGGCAAGATTGAACTGGAAGTAGCCTTTGGGGATGAATATGATTCCAGAGCGGAGAAATTAATCTTTGAGGTGGTTAAGATCAAAAGCCCATATCATGCTTTGTTTGGACGGCCAGCTTACGCCAAGTTCATGGCTCGGTCGTGTTATGTGTATCTGCAGCTCAAGATGTCGGGTTATAAGGGCACCATTACAGTACATGGCAGCCGGAAGATAGCCCTGGAGTGTGAAGAAGGAGATGTTGCATACGCTGAGTCTATTTGTGCAATAGAGGAGCTAAAGTTTTATAAAGATAATGTTGACCCGGCAGACATGACGTCTTTAAAAAAGCCAACAACGGAGCATGAACCGGTGTTGAAATTCAAGTCAGCTGACGACACCAAGATGGTTGATTTTGTGCCCGGCGACTCATCCAAGCAGTTCATCATCAGTGCCAACTTGGATCCAAAATAGGAAAGCGCGCTCATCGAGTTCATCCATGAGAACTGGGACATATTTGCATGGAAACCTTCTGACATGTCGGGTGTCCCGAGAGAACTCGCTGAGCACACTCTCAATATTAATCCAAAGTTTAAATCGGTCAGACAATTTCTCTGACGATTCAACGAGGAAAGGCGTAAAGCCATTGGAGAAGAGGTGGCCCGGCTCTTGGCGGCCGGGTTCATTGTAGAAGTCTTTCACCCAGAGCGGTTGGCCAACCCGGTGCTTGTACTCAAGAAGAACGGTAGCTGGTGCATGTGTGTGGATTACACCGATTTAAACAAAGCTTGTCCAGCTGACCCTTTTGCTCTCCCCCGTATTGATCAGATCATTGATGCCACGGCGGGTTGCGCGAGTTTGAGTTTTCTGGATGCCTATTCAGGTTATCATCAGATCAAGATGGCAGTCAAGGACCAGGAGAAGACAGCTTTCATCACTCCGTTTGGAGCCTTCTGCTATGTGTCTATGCCCTTCGGGCTCAAGAGTGCCCAGGCAACTTATCAATGGTGTATGCAGAATTGCCTTCTCAATCAGATTGGGCGTAATGTTCATGCTTATGTGGATGATATAGTGGTAAAATCCAGGAAAGAGGAAACCTTGGTCATAGATCTGAAAGAGACCTTTGATAACCTCCGGGTCTACAAAATGATGCTTAACCCGGCCAAGTGTGTTTTGGAGTCCCAGCTGACAAACTCTTGGGTTTTTTTGGTGTCCAGCCGAGGTATTGAAGCTAACCTGGAGAAGATTAAGGAAATCACATCCCTGGCCAAGCCAACATGCATCAATGACGTTCAACGGCTAGCACGTCGTGTTGCTGCTTTGAGCCGGTTCATCAGCCAGTTAGGGGAGAAGGCGATGCCTTTGTATCAGATGATGAAGAAAATGGATGATTTTGTTTGGAGCGATGCTACGAACTCTGCTTTTGAGGATCTAAAGAAACAGCTTGCTGAGCCACCAGTCCTGGCTGCTCCAGTTGAGAAAGAGCCACTATTGTTATATGTAGCCGCCAACTCACGAGCTGTTAGTGTGGCAATTGTGGTGGAACGCAAGGAGTTTGGCAAGGAACATCCGGTTCAATGGTCGGTTTACTACGTCAGTGAGGTGTTGATTGAATCTAACCAAAGATATCCACATTGGCAGAAGCTCGTATATGGGGTGTTCATGGCGAGCCGGAAGCTCAAACATTACTTTCAGGGTCACCCAATCACTGTGGTTAGCTCTGCTCCTTTGGGAGACATCATTCAAAATAGAGAAGCCACTGGACGAGTCGCCAAGTGGGCCATTGAGCTTGGATCTCATGGGTTGAAGTATGTGCCACGTACTGCGATCAAGTCTCAAACACTAGTTGATTTTATTAATGACTGGACAGAGATGCAGATGCCGGAGGAGAAACCAAACAACACATACTGGACTATTGACTTTGATGGGTCTAGACAGTTGGAAGGCTCGGGGGCTGGAGTTGTTTTAACCTCCCCTCGAGGTGACAAATTTTGTTATGTGTTGCGGCTGATGTTTCCTTGCACTAACAACGCAGCGGAATATGAAGCGTTGCTCCATGGTCTTCGAATGGCTAAAGAGATGAGACTGAGCCGGGTCCGGTGTCCTGGCGACTCAGATTTGGTAGCTCAACAAGTGTCAGGCAAGTGGGATTCCAAAGATCCTCTCATGACGGCTTATCGCCGCGAAGTTGATGCTGTTGCAGGGCATTTTAAAGGTTATCAGGTGGAGCACATTGACCGTAGGAAGAACGAAGTGGCCGATGCTTTAAGCCGGTTGGGAACTCAGCATAAGCCGGTGCCACCTAACACCTTTTTGGATGTTTTGCATAACCCGTCTGTTAAGTTACCTATAGAAGAAGATTTAGCCGTTCCTGACCCGGAGGCGCAGTTGGTGGCGGCTCTTCACGTCATCCGAGATTGGACAGTGCCGTTCTTGGCTTAGATGACCCGGGGCGAGCTACCAGCATATGAGACCCTGGCCCGACAGATAACCCGGTGGTCTAAGTCAATGACGATTTCTGACGGAGAACTATGCCATCGCAGCGTCTCTAGAGCATTTCAGCGGTGTGTTTCCCCTGAAGAAGGCCAAGAAATACTTCGTGAGATCCATGAAGGTGATTGTGGTCATCACGTCGGGTCAAAATCTCTGGTGACCAAAGCTTTTCGTCATGGTTTTTACTGGTTGACGGCTCACACTTCTGCAGAAGATCTGGTCAGTAGATATGATGGATGTCAAAAATTCGCACGACGAGCGCATGTGCCGGCTCAAGAGTTGCAGATGATTCCAATCACTTGTCCATTTGCGGTCTGGTGGCTTGACATGGTTGGACCTTTCAAAAGGTCTAAGGATAAAAAGACACATCTTTTAGTGGCAGCTGACAAATTCACAAAGTGGGTGGAGGCAGAACCAGTGAGTAAGTGTGATGCGGCCACATCGGTTCAGTTCATGAAAAAGGTGATTTTCCGTTTTGCTTTTCCACACAGCATTATCACTCACAATGGCACTATTCTATCCCAAGGGGTTATGGAGGAGTTCTATCAGCGCGAGCATATCCGGCTTGATGTTTCTTCTCTAGCTCATCCTCAATCCAATGGTCAGGCTGAGAGAGCAAATCAGGAAATCTTGAAAGGTCTCAAGCCCCGGCTTATGGTTCCCTTGCAGAGAACGCCGGGTTGTTGGGTAGAGGAGTTCCTCGGTGCTGTGGAGTATCAACACCACCCCTAACAGATCTATAGGTTATACACCTTTCTTCATGGTTTATGGAGCGGAAGTAGTGTTGCCTAGTGACATCCGTCATGACTCGCCCCGTGTGGCGGCTTATGTTGAAGCTAATAATGAACAAGCCAAACAGGATGCACTTGACTTGTTAGATGAGGAAAAAGACTTAGCAGCGGCTCGATCAACAATTTATCAATAGGACCTGCGTCGTTATCACAGCCGTCGGGTTAAGTCCAGGACTTTTCAAGAAGGTGATCTGGTGCTCCGGCTCGTCCAGGATCTGTCAGAGGCACACAAGCTATCCCCACCTTGGGAAGGACCCTTTGTGGTCAGCAAGAACTTAAACAACAGGTCATATTAACTCATTGATGTTCGAGAGCACAAAGACTCACGTAAGTTGGAAGAGGAGACCCGCCGGCCGTGGAACATTGCTCAACTTCGGCCATACTACACCTGAGCCACCGGCTCTCATCATGTACATACGTTGATGTTGTATACACTATTATAAGTAATAAAGCAGGACCATCAGTCTCTTTTCTTTTCAAAGATTACACCTCTTTACTATTTTTTACTATTTTCAAATGACTATTAAGGAGCTGATCATATTTGAATCAAGTCTAACCTTTTTTGGTCCAGCTTATGATCGTGTTTGAATCTAGCTGCAAACTATCAAGGTCACTTGGGGGCTTCCTGTTCAAACATAGGTCATATTCGAACCAAAGAGAACATAGCTATCGTAACCCTCTTGATCGGCTCAAAGCCAAACTCACTAGGGGGCTTCTTGATCATATCGAATCACAGCTTAACCCCTTTTGGGTCCGACTTGGATCGTATTTGAATCAGGGTCGTTAAAAACCTCTCAAGGTCATTTGGGGGCTTCCTGTTCAAACATAGGTCGTATTCGAACCAAAGAGAACATAGCTGCCGGTACCCTCTTGATCGGCGCAACGCCAAAGCCACTGGGGGCTATATGATCGTATTCGAATCTTAGCTTAACCCCTTTGGTCCGGTTTACTGATCGTATTCGAATCAGAAAACCCCCAACCTTTCATTACAAGGTTAATTTTTTACTACCTGTTATTTGTCTTGTTGGTTTTTGTTGTCTCAATTTCAAGATAAACAATCATGGTCTTTTCGCCGGCTTGACTATTTGACAACAAGCCGCCGGGGCATGATAATCATGAGGTATTCAGAAGCATTGACTTCGCGCAAATATTTGATTATCAACCTCATCATCCGGGTTATATAAACCGGTGGTTCGGAGGTCAAAGATACAGGTATGGCTATGAACAGTTCATTCCGTATTAATCAAAGGTTAACTTAACCTTGTTTTCTTTTTACATCTGATTCTGTTTTCTACTATGATAACAATATTGGCTATAAACCGGGTGTTCTGACTCGTTCGGTATTAAGCCGCCAAGCCAGTTTTCCCCCTTTTATCTACAGGAACAGAGCGGAAATATTGTAGGGACAAGCATAAATATGATGCATATATTGACGTCAGGAAACACACAATCACACACGGTGTCTTATGCACGATGGCATAGGCAAGTTATGCAGTGTTTTCACAGCTAATCTATTACGAGGCTTTTAAAACAGCCCATGAAGATGGTCTTTACTCCTCCCTCACCGGCTCACCGCCTTCTGCTAATTGGAAGTTGGGTTTTGACCAATCAAAACCGTCTACAGCAGTGAATTCTGCTTCTTCGTCAATCAAGCCGGTTGGATCAATATCCAGAGCAAATGTATGTTGACGAGCCGGCGGGATAAGGTCGATCACTTTGTAGGAGGGAGTTTCCATCTTCTTATTGTCCAAGTCAAAACCTGGCTGGTATTTATCGATATTTGTTCCATCTCCAAGAATGGTGGCCTGAGGTCGCACCTCCCTCACGCAAGCAACGAAGTCGTCCTATTCAAACAGTGAGTCGTCTTCCTTTACCGTGGGGTACCCTCTGGCTACATCTGCCGGGTCTAGGTCTGGCACTCAAGCCTTGGAGCGGCTTAGGGCAGTCAAAGCTCCGGCTCTGGCACAGGAGCGCTTAACTTCTTGGAACCTGGCGGGTAAGATTGACAGCTTCTTTAAGACATCGCTGAGACGGTTGGGTCCTTGATTGGCAGGAGAGATAGCGGCAAGTGCTCGTTGTGCGCCAATGTACAACTGCTCTACTAAGGTATAAACCGCCTTCAGTTTCGTCACATTGTCTTGACTCAGATTCCTGCTTCGTGAGCCTGCACGTGTTTTAAACACAAAGGGTTAGCTAGCGGTTTGCATTTTGGGTCAAAAGAAGGTAAGAAAAGTCAGCACAGATGGCTTACCAAAGATGGCCAACACCATTTGAGACACCGGTCCTTCAAACCGGTCAGCTCCGTCGTAACCTCTTCAAGGGCTGCTTCAGCTTTCTCGGCGCGTTGTGTCAGCATTTTTTTTTCTTCCTCTCGGGTTTTCTTCTTGGCAGTAAATCTGATTTTTAATTTTTCCGTCCCAGACAGACTTAATTGCAGTTTGGAGTCAGCAGACTTGATTTCTGCCTCCTGATCTGCCAGCCAGGTCTTCGCATCAGTTAATTGCGAGCTCAATTCAGATAGGGCGTTCTGTAAGATATATACAGGTGTATCAAAGCTCAAAATTCAAGATTTAAGTCTCAAGTGCCTTTGCACTACAAAGCCACTTGACACTTGGGGGCTAATGTATGCCAAAACAATTTTTTATGACTCTACTATACGTCAAGTCCCAAGTACTTTACAAAGTAACAGCACTTGGCACTTGGGGGCTAATGTATGATATTCAGCAAGTATCTCAAGGGTAAGCCGGACTACAGTATTTGTTGAGTTTGGCATGAGACAGTTATGAAAATTCAAAGAACCGGCTCACTTATGGTCAAATGAACCGGCCCTTGGGGACTACAGGTGAAGCTTTGTTCTATTTTATTGAACTCCAGAAAAATCTAAAGGTAAAGTGTAAGCCTATATCATAAAGTCTACAGATCATTCCGGTTTTCTCATAATCTGAAGACTTGCGGGCTGGCAGAGTATAAGTAAGTCAGAAGAACATACCTCGTACTTCAGCTGCAACTGCTTGACCATTTCGATCTCTGAGTCACGGCTGGAGTGCACATAGCTGAGATAGCCGGATAATATGTCGTTGGCATTCAGATGATCATAATGTGAAATATTAAAACGCACTTTTTGTCTCTCCAGCGCCTCTTGTTTCGCAGTATGACGAGCCAACATGGTGGGATTCCCCGGCTCAATGAAGCGGCTCCCAGTGATCAGAACGTCTTGAGCAGACGGTGATGGCGGGTTAGCCGAGCTGGATGGTCCAGGGGCAGAAGGGTTAACGGTGGTATCATCAACCGACGGCTCAGGAGGATTTGCTTCTGCGTTGACAGGCGGGTCTTCTGGAGTGTCAGTTAACGGAGGAGAAGATGGCATGGCCAGTTCAGGGACAGGAACTGGCGAGTCTTCCACCGGCTTAGTTGCCTTGGCCTTCTTGGACTTAGCTTGACCACTAAGAGAAATATTATAGGACTGTCAGTATAAAGATACATTTTGAAAAACACGGAGGAAAGAGGATTTTTTCCTTACCCAGGGGCAGTCTTGAAGGCCGGAAATTGGGTCTGAGACGAGTCGCCAGAAGAGCGAGACACCTCCTGCAAAGATAAAGTAAAGTTAAGTAATGCAGGGGAAAGCATCCATTAAACAGAAAGTCAAAGACAAAGAAGTAAACCTCATTCCGGCGCTTTTGAGGAGTTTGATAAAGAACAACAGGCGGGTCATCTTCGTTCCGGGCTTGACGGCAGCTCTCATGTTGCTGCTTTTTCAAAAGAAAGTGAGGGTCCGGATAAGCCAAAGGGTGCGAAAACCTTACTTTTCGAGTTACGACTCGAAGTTTCTGTCTTGGCAAATGCGCTGAGTCGAAGGAAATAGTTACCTCTTCTTCCATGGCCTGACTGGCCCCAGTGTCATCCTGGTAATAATCACTGTTACTAAGATTATTAAAAAGTTGGCCAAGGGAGTCAAGGGCTACCTCCGACTCAGAAGTATCATCAAGCTTCATCAGGTCTTCAACGGTGCTCTTCTTATTCTTCTTTTTAGACCTCAAGTCATCTTCTTGGCGTTTATGGCGGCGGCTCTCGCCTTATTGGCAGCTTCGTGGTCATATTTGGCTTTCCAGAAATCAGATTTGGCCTGCAAACAAGCAAGATGAAAGGTCATACAAGTAATTAAAACAGCTAAGAAAAATACAAAAAGGAAGAGAGCAGAATTTCTTTACCTCTGGCGCCGGGTTAAGCTTGCAGAAAGGGTTTAACCCGACTTTACTGCAGTCTTCATATTTGCCATTTACCAGAAGAGTTGACATTGCAACAATATCTTCTTCGGGTAACTGAACGGAGCTATAACAAAGAGAATCATTCGGACCTCCACCGTATTCATACATCAGTTTGGATCGGCAGCTTAGAGGGATGACCCTCCATGAGATCCAGCTGCGGGTCAAATCAACCCCGATTAAGCCATTCCCCAATAAGGCATTAATCCTTTTGATTGATGGAATCAGCTTTTTGCGTTCGGCAGCAGTAAGTTTGTTAGGGAGCGCAAATTTGGAGTCAAGGCGCTTGGCGCGATAACCCGACAGTGGCTTCTCATTTGCTGGTGAAGTGTCTTTGCAGTAGAACGAAGTCTGATTCCAGTCTTTGGGATGACTCGGCAAGACTATAAGGGGGAAGATGGCGCCCTGTCGGCATTGAATCGAGATGCCCCCAAGTTCCAAGCTAAGGCCATTGGTGCACTCGTTCTGCCGGTTCAGATAAAAATACTCTCTAAAGAGCTCCACGGTCGGCTCTTCTTGAAGGTAAACCTCACAGAGTACTTGGAAGTTGTAGATATTGGATATAGAATTGGGTCCAATATATTGAGGGTGGAGATTGAAAAAATGGAGGACTTCTCTGAAGAACTTTGAGCCGGGTGGGGAAAAACCACGGTTCATGTGGTCAGAAAAGACAATGACTTCACCATCTCTTGGATTGGGCCGTTCCTCGTCCAGGTCAGGTGCACAATAAGACATGACGTTCTTCCCTGGCAAAAAACCTATGGAGAAGAACTCCTTCAAATTGTCCTCAGTCACGGTTGAGGGAACCCAGTTGCAGACGGTCGGCGCTTTGGATGGCATGATGTTCGAAAATGAACTGAAAGGAAAACAACCTACCGTTTCAATTCAATGATAATGGTTAACTCAAGTGATAATGGTACAGGGGAGCAATGGCGGCTTAAATAAGGGCTAATATCATATAAGGAAAAATAAGCCGGCGCAGTAAGCCGCCATGGCTACAGACACTTGGGAAATACCAGCGGGAGAATTGGTTAAGTATGGAGACAAATAGGTTTCTTAATTTCTGGATATTATTATGGATCAAATGGTCGTTCAAAATGAAAAAATTTCTAGACCTAAAAATATAGCCCAGATGAGTTCATAAGTTCTAATGTGGCCTTCGTACCAGAAAAAAGGGTCTACTAAATTCAAGAGTAGGCACCAAAACAGCCACCGCAGAAGCATACATCTCTTTTTGGATCAAGAGGAGGCGGCAGTGGAAGAACTACGAAGAACCATGAAGAACTATGAAGAACATGCAGGAAAACCTAGAAGCTCTAAATGCGGATCTGAGGAATGGAGGGTGACACTACTAGGGAAAAGCCTAGCAGCAGCGAGGGTTTTGGGCCTCTCAGTAGCGCAGGTGTCGGCGCTACTAATAAGGCCCTACAGCTAACGTATAGCAGTAGCGCCTGTTGTCCCACGCTACAGCTATACATGAATAGCTATAGCGCTCTTTGGGAAAGGGCGCTACTGGTAAGGAGGCGCTACTGCTAAATTTCCCCCCTCGCTACTACTAGTTTATTTATTAGTTTTTTTCTTGCATATTTGTTTTGTATTTGAATAGGCTTTATACAATAATCTTTAGCATATCATACACATACAAATGTAATTATAGCATATACATACAATTAGTCTCATCAAATCATGTCATCATCATAATCATCATCCAACACAAAGTGGTCTCTCGTCATCATCTCGAAAATAGCGATACAAGTCTCGATTACTTGCAAATACATCGTCATCCATCTAAACAATGATATACACGAGAAGAGCTATCACTTTGAGAACATGAGTTCGTATCCCTCTCTCACATTAGCGTGAACCTAAACTAAATACTGCCTGTCGCTCGGAAACCGGAAACCGGTACACCTGGGCAGCCTGACACTCCGGCCACTTGTCGTATATATACTCCTAGCGTAGCACTTCTTCGCCATCTATGATCTATGCATCTGCATCATCACATGAGTCGATGATATGCAACATATATAGTTGAGCAACAAAAAGAGACAGACTTGGCAAAAATAGAAACAACATATCATAAGCATAAATAACAAAGTTCATTGTACCCCAAAATGCCCTAACTAGAGTGATTTTCGCTAGTCGAGGAGGAGGACGGTTTAATTACATCACAAATAAAGTTTCACCGTGCATAACTCAAAGTTTTGTCATACAGAAAGTATGGACTAAACGGACACATTGTCATATATCGACAATCACTCCAACATGTCGTTCCATCCATCCAAGTCAGGGAGATAGTCCCCGAGCCTAGTGAAAGGCTTCAGGTCGAGACGCTGAGAGGCTATCCATGTTCGGACTTCTATCCACGACATTTTTCCTTCTCTGTAGAACATCCCTGTTTTTCTGACGACCTCCTTCATGATGATTTGGGCAAGTTCGCGCTGGATGTTATCAAACTCAGCTCGAAGTCGATGATCCTCGATATCTCCTATGTCCTTTGCCCATTGTAGAATATGGGCATCGCCGGAAGAAGGTGCCATGCGAAGGTTCTGGTGATCCCGTCTGTACTCTAGCATGTGGTGTAGGACATAGAATCCATCATTAAGAGAATCATTCGGTTGCTGGATGCAGTAGAAGTCGGTCTTGTGGCCGAAGGCGACCCGGCCGCCCCTTATCTTCTTGTCCCTGACTTCTCCACCCATTGATTGGTAGTAATACATAGCACTGTCGAGAACATCCTTGATGTGGGTGTAATCCTTTTTGTGAATGTTCTTCGACGAGTCCAAGTAAAGAGCGTGGGAGAATCGGGGGTAGAGGATGATGAGGACGGCGCGCCCGCCGCTGCGCAAAATAAGTCCTCAAATTAATTAGCCTCCACCATGCAAATGAATGATTGAAATCAAAGGACGAAGGATAGCAGCGTGGATGACTTACACGGGATGATAAGGCACGAGAATCGCCCCCTTGTCCTTATTGGCGAGCATGAAACTGACGATGTAATCCCTCGGGTATTCATGGTGATTTGCGCAGACTCCCAAGAAGCCCTCGTGCATGTAGTACGGGTCAGCGACACAGATATGAGATATCTGCTCAACCCTGATGATGTAGTTCATGTGCAAGGCAGAAAGGTGGACAAACGTAAAATCCAGCTTCTTCACGTGAAACATGTCGAATATGTAATCGAATCAGAGGAAGAACTTATCCGCGGGGAAGCTGTCAACGTACGACATTTGCCGCGGAACGTTAACCATGTAGAGTGGGTATCCTGGATCTTTCGAGGTGATGAGGTCTTTCTCTACCCGCAGCACATCATCATGAAGTCTCTTTAGATCGCCGAATCTGGCCCGTAGCGCTGTTGCAGGTAGGATTGGCTGACCGGGGATATGTCATTTATCCGCATCGGGGATATCTATACGGTCCTAAAGCCGAGGCTGCTGAGGCGGCTGGATCATAGAAATAGCTTTTTTTGCCTTTCCTCACTCTCTTCCTAAACTTCTTTACTACCGGAAGGTCGTCCATCATATGTTGAGACGACAATTCAGGCACCGACTCATGACGCTCAAACCCTGAGGAGGCGCCAGTATAGACATACTGTTCAGCAGCGCCATCGTCGTCCTCATCCTCATCCATGGCAACGTCATCAGCGACTAATGGAGCCTCCTCCTTACCCCGTCCGCTATCACCCAACCCGACACCCGACGCTAATTGGGTAGGTGGGGTGTTGATGTTCATACCTTGCTGAGGCTGCGTGCTCGTGGGTGTGCTCCCGGCCGCCTCCAGACGAAGCAGACTCTTTGGCCATAACAGGACCCACCCAGCATTGCAACAATCACCAAGCCGCCGCGGTGTCTCGTCGTCATCCCCCAGTAGTACTGGAGGAGGCAAATTCTCGTGGCCCGGTTTGACACTGGCCACGGAAACCTTGAAGACGTTCAGGGGGATCGGCCGGCTGTAGAACAATGGTTCCTTCGGCTCCATTATCGTCGCCTTCCCCATGTCCACCTTCTGGTTGCCGATGGTGTATAATATGGTGCACGGGGTTTCGTTGGCCTGCAAAGAAAAGTCTGCGACATGAGACATCCGAAAGGCAACGAAAACGGGAGATTATACATTTATATTGAAGGGGGCCGGTGTGACAGATACCGTGAGGGCGTCGAGCTCAGCCAAAGATGAAGCACCGCCTAGCACGTCCGGTGCGGGAGCCGGTGCGGGAGCAGGTGCTGGTGCAATGCTAGTCCAGCTACTTCCCTCCAAGAAGTCAGCAAGGGGAAAGTTCGCTGCATTTTTTTTTGGATTTTGCCTGGTCCAATTGAAAACGGCCGGAACCAAGGTAGTAGAAATATCTACAGCCACCTGTTTTGCGGCAGCTACCGCTGTTGCGACTGTCTGAGTTGATTTCTTCTCAACCGCAATCTCAACCCTCTTGTCGATGTTTTCTTCATTTAACCTCCGTCTTTCCTTTCTCTCCTCCGTGGTCTCAAGGTAGTACTTCTTCCACGTGGCGCCGTCTCCGACACCGTGCATGCGTCCATACGACAGTCGAGTATCCACTGGTTGTCGTTTCAATATGTTCAACGCCCGGTTGAATGGAGTGTCCCACTTGGGCCTCGCCAATGCCTCAGACGGCGAGTCGCTTTTGGCCGCAATCCTGTGCTGCTCTCTCTGCAAAAGGCACAACGATCGTTTACAAATATGACTAACGTGTGCAGTCGAATTGATCAGAAACTAAAATTACCAGCAGTCTTATGAACTCCGTAATGACCGGTGTTGTCTCGTAAACCTTTTTCACTAGGTCCCAACGGTGCAGGGCCCTGAGGACGTCACGCTCCTGCTGGACGGTGAACTCCGCCAAGGGGTCTGCGATGCCCAGACTCGCGGCTTCCTCGTCCTCCTTGGCCCATTTGGACCTCTTTCCACCATAACCACGGCTTCCGAGGTGGTGGCTCCCAAAGTTCCTCTCTTGAAGCCCCTTCATGTACTTAGACTTTTTTGGCATCTTCGGCCTCGCAAGCCTCCTTGAATATTTGAAACTGCTCTTCCATGATTGACGGATTATCCTTTACAATCTCGGAGTAGGGTTCCTTCTTGTCGATGATCCTTGCTTTCACTCGATTTTTCCAAGCGGCCAACGCGTCGCTAAACTTGGTCATGGCGTGTTTGTTTATCTTCTTCATTGCCGGGTCCTCATCTGGATCTTTATAATCATTCTCATTCCGGCCCGGGAACAAGAATATCTGGTGAAACTTCTTTAGGAGGGAGCTCCTCATATTTTCTATCTTCTGTAGTTTCTCATCGTTGATGGTGGCGGTTGTCCGTACGATGCAGCCTATTTGATTTCCGTAGCATCGACGCGCTTCCTCGGGCATCGTTGGCTCAAAATTGCCGTCGTCCACCTTCGTAACCACCCCTCTAGTAGTCCTGAGTTTGTTAGGAACCCGTTGCCTCTTTGCTTTCGGTTCTACACCGGCTCCGCTCCCTAAGGCAGCGCCAGTCTCGATGCCGGTCTGAGTCTGAGCGCCGGTCTCAGTCTCAGCACCGTTCTGCGTGTCGGTCTCAGTCCCCGATGCCACTGGTGGGCCCAGCAATAACATCGGTTGATCGTCGGTAAGGCTAAAAAATTCGTCTGCCGCCCGGTAGGCGTCGTCGCAATCACCAGAACCCTGTCCTTCATCGTTGCTAGCCATGTTTCCTATGATTAAATCTAGTCAATTAATTCCAGACCTAATAAAATGAATAATGACATAAAAAAGGCCTATTGTTTTGCAGGAATGTTGACTCCTTCCTGGTGCAGCAAATCACGGCCACTCGATATGTCCTAGTTTGTAGCACAAGTCATGCCGAAATTCACGGAAAATTTCGGCATGACCTTTGCTAAAAACTGGACAAATCGAGAACCTGAAATTTGCCGGAAAAGAAATGAATCAACATTCCAGCAAAACATAGGCCACTAAGCATCATTCCCTGGAAACAGTGTCCAAATATACACGAGCAACCACATGTCCAAATTTCGCAAGCTAATTAAAAACAAAGTGTAGAAGAAAATTCATTTAATTACTAATAGAACAAAATTCAATTAACTTTAGTGCTCTATAATGATGAAAGGAAAAAAATTCAGTTAACTACTAATTTCATTCATTTAGGTTATTCATTTAACATCACCTAATTAACCTACTGTACCACTACTACTAGCAGCACTACTAACCTAATTAACCTAGCAAAACTCTAGTGCCCTAACTGAAAAACATCTAATTAACATCTACTAGTACCACTATTGCCCTAACCTAATTAACATCTACTAGTATCACTATATACTATACAAGCAGCATCTACACTAATTAAACCCTACTGTCCTAACTAACTTTTGCTCTACTAATTTTTCTCTAAAATGCAGAGAGAGATGAGTGGGGGGAGGGGTGGGGGACTTACAGAGAGGGGAGAGAGGGCGAGCTCGGGCACGGGCAACGGCGGTCCTGGGCGGGCTCGGGCGGCGGTGAGGTGGAGGGCGCCGACGGTGACGTCGAGGGCAGCCTCAGGCGGCGGCGGTGAGGCTGAGGGCGGCCTCGGGCGGCGGCGGTGAGGATGACGGCGGCCTCGGGGGGAGACGGTGAGGTTGCGGGCGTCCACGCCGGCAGGAGACGGCGGCGAAGTGGGCGACGGCGAATTGGAGAGACAGCGGCGAGGGCGAGGGATTTGGGGAAGAAGTGGTGGCCGGGGGGCGGGGGGGACCGCTGTTTAAGTGAAACGTAACGGTAGCGAGTTTCCGGAAACGCGCTATAGCTATGTTAGCTATAGCGCGTTTACTGAAACCCGCTGCTGCTATTCCTTTCTCCTTTTTTTCCTTTTTTCTTTTATTTTTCTTTACATTTTATTTTTTCCTTTCTCCTTTTTCTATTTCTTTCATTTTCATTTACTTTTCTACCTGTTTTTCACTTTATTTTATTTCCGTTAGCAGCAGCGCCTTACACGTAAGCGCGCTACAGCTAAAGAGCGTAGCAGTAGCGCTGGGCTAGTATACGCGCTACTGCTAGGTTGGGCTAGCCATGTGCGCCCAGTTCAAACATAGCAGCAGCGCTTTTCGCCAGTACGCGCTACTGCAAAAGTCGTAGCAGTAGCGCGGTTTATTTACGCGCGCTGCTACTAATTAGCAGTAGCGTTTGATTTTGTACAGCGCTACTAGTAACATTCTGTGTATAAGGTTTTCCCTAGTAGTGTGAATACTTACGGCCACGGATTCTCCACGGAAGGTCGCCGCTTTTCTCTGAACTGAGTCTGGTTGATGCAGCGGCCAAGGTCAACGATGACGAGATGCTCTGCGACGGCGCGGAGCTCGAGCAGGAGTGGAGGTCGCGAGAGGAGGAAGACGAAGAAGAGAGGAGAATGAGAAAAACCGGCTGCGTGCCTATTTATAAGGAAAAGGCAAACAGACGGGTGCGAAAAACGAGGAAGACCCAAATAATGGTTATCCAACTAAACGGACGCCTCGATTCTTGGGAGGCATTAAAGATGAAGATCCGTTGAGAGATGACGTCATAATTTTTTTGCGTTTTCAAGAGATGGCGTCATGGCGGGTTACAAAAAACCTCTGTGAGGGTAAGAAGATGAATTTTGTCTAAGTGTTGAAGATTGACAAAGAACAAAGTTCAAAGTCAACCTGGGGCCTAATGTTGGGGATATAACTATCAGTTATGACCCGCCTAGGAGGGGCCGGGTCAAGACCCAATGGCGGGTCACAAAGGAAGCCCAGTAAACACTCAAGGCGATAGGTTGTTAAATCTTATAGAAGGCCTAAATGCCTGGAGGCGGTTTAAGGCCCAATATTGTAAACCACCGTATGTAAGGAAAGACTTGTAAAGAAAGGTATGTAAAAGAAGTCACCGAGACGGACTCTATTTATGAGCCGGCAGGGACTCTGTAGGCCACCAGGCGTCAACCCGTGTATATAAGGGGACGACCCGGGGGCGGCTTAGGGCAAGAAACAAGAGATCGATAACCAAGCTGGCGAACTAGCCTCTTGGTGATCGAAAACCCAGCAATATCAACACAACTAGACATAGGCTTTTACCTTCATCGTAAGGGGCCGAACTAGTATAAAACCTCTCGTGTCCTTTGTCCCGATCAACCCCTTTAAGCTTCCTAGTTGCAATGGCCCTACGACTAAGTCCTTCTGCTAGGACATCTGCCGTGACAATTCCACGACACAACTCCACCGTTATGCGTCAGATTCTTCAGAGTTTTTCTTTCTCATGTAATAAGGTTGACGACCACTCTTGTGAGGCTTGCCGTCTTGGAAAGAACGTTCGTCTTCCCTTTAGCAAGTCGACAAACGTTTCCACTTTTCCGTTTCAGTTATTGCATAGTGATGTTTGGACATCCCCGGTTGCGAGCAACACGGGTTACTTATACTATTTGGTGATATTGGATGATTTCTCTCATTATGTGTGGACTTTTCCTCTCCGTCGCAAGTCGACGCTCTTGCCACACTCACAGCTTTTTATTCAAATGTCACCACACAGTTCGGTTGTCCTATTCTCGCCTTGCAAACTGACAACGACAAGGAGTTTCACAACGTCACCGTCTGCAATCTTCTTGCATCGCACGGCACCATCTTTCGCCTCACTTGCCCCTACACGTCCCAGCAGAATGGTCGCGCCAAGCGCGTCATTCGCACTCTTAATGACTGTGTCCGCACGTTGCTCTTCCACTCCTACGTGCCTCCTCGGTTCTGGCTGGACGCGCTCGTGACCGCTAGCCTCCTCATAAACATTCGCCCGTGTCGTCCGCGCTAGAACTACACTCCTCACCAGCTCCTCTTCGGTGCGGTTCCATCTTATGATGGTCTTCGCATCTTTGGGTGTCTCTATTATCCTAGCACCGCGTCCACTGCACCTCACAAACTCGCTCCCCGGTTGCTTCCTTGCATCTTCCTTGGTTATCCTCCCAACACAAAAGGTTACCGGTGCTATGATCCAGTGTCCCACCGCGTTTTCACCTCACGTCACGTGTACTTTGATGAGTTGGTGTACCCGTTTCAGCAGGTACCGTCACCCTCGGCGTCCCCCGCGGCGCGGTTCGCCCCTGCCCCCACCTCTGGCGAACCGCCCCGCCATGCACCGGGCTTGGCCCTGCCCGCGCTCCCGGCGCCGGCGGCCCCCGTCGCCGCGGCTCCCTTGGCGGCCCACGTCGCTGCGGCCCCCTCGGCTGCCCCTATCGTCGCGGCCCCCTCGGCGGACCCCGTCGCCGCGGCCCCCTCGGCTGCCCCTGTCGTCGCGGCCCCCGCCGACGAAGCCCCGGGCGCCCCTCAGCCCCCCCCCCCTCGGATGCCCCTGGCGCCGCGGCCCCGCCGACCGCCCCCGATGGGGCCGATCCGGAGACTGGCTCGAGCTCATCCTTGCTGGTCCCCCTCTCGGCTCCGCCGGCTGGTGTGGTCACTTGGGCTCAGACTGGGACGTCTCGTCCTAGCACACGCTACACTTCTGACGAGTACGCGTGTGTCGCGTCCCCTGCGGCCCCGTCCCCGCTCCCCACCTCCGTTCGCATAGCCCTTCGGGATCCAAACTGGCTTGCTGCAATGCGTGAGGAGTTCGACGCCCTGCAGCGCAACCGTACATGGCAGCTTGTCCCGCGGCCTCCCCATGCCAACGTCATCACTGGAAAGTGGGTCTTCCGCCACAAGACTCGCCCCGATGGTTCCCTTGAGCGCTACAAGGCACGGTGGGTCATGCATGGCTTTCGCCAGCGTGCCGGCGTGGACTTCACCGACACCTTCGCCCCGGTTGTCAAACCGGGCACGATTCGCGCTATTCTCCAGCTCGCTGTTTCTCGCACCTGGCCATTCCACCAGCTCGATGTGTCTAATGCTTTCTTGCATGGCCATCTCGACGAGCAGGTGTTCTGTCAGCAGCCTACAGGTTTCGTCGACATCGACTATCCGGACCACGTGTGCTTGCTCTCCCGTTCTCTCTACGAGTTGAAGCAGGCGCCTCGGGCCTGGTAACAGTGGATCGCGGCCTTTCTTCAGTAGCAGGGGTTCCAGTCCACACGGTCTGATGCCTCCCTGTTTGTTTATCACTAGGGTCCCGCCACCGCGTACCTCCTCCTGTATGTCGATGACATCATCTTGACTGCCTCCTCGCCAGCGCTCCTTCAGCAGATCACAGCTCGCCTCGGCACTGAGTTCGCCCTCAAGGACTTGGGGGCTCTCCACTACTTCCTCAGCATCGAGGTTGTGCGCCGAGCCACTGGCTTCTTCCTGCACCAGCAGAAGTACGCCTACTAGCTTCTGGAGAGAGTGGGCATGCTTAACTGCAAGCCTGCTCCTACGCCTGTCGACACGAAGGCTAAGGTGTCCGCCGTCGAGGGTTCTCCGGCGTCCGACGCTCCCTTCTACATTCATATGCATGCTCCTCGTGATACTCATTGGGCCCTGGTGAAACGTATTCTTTGGTACATACGTGGCACCACAGCTATGGGTCTCACCCTGACGGCATCACCTGACACCAGCCTTGTCGCCTACTCCGACGCCGACTGGGCTGGGTGTCCCGACACTCGCCGCTCCACTTCCGGCTACTGTGTCTACCTCGGGCCCTCTCTGATTTCGTGGTCGTCTAAACGACAACCCACGGTCTCACGATCGAGCGCCGAGGCCGAGTACAGGGCTGCGGCCAACACCGTCGCGGAGTGCTCTTGGGTACAACAGCTACTTCTGGAGTTGCTATGCGAGGTTACCAAGGCGACGCTTGTTTACTGTGACAATGTCTCCGCGGTGTATCTCGCTGCCAACCCTGTCCATCACCGACGGACGAAGCATATTGAGCTCGACATTCACTTCGTCCGGGAGCACGTCGCACTTGGTCATGTTCGAGTTCTCCATGTGCCCACCGATCAGCACTTCGCAGATGTCATGACGAAGGGACTACCCACCTCGACGTTTGAGGGCTTTCGGTCCAGTCTCTGCGTCACCGGCGACGCTTCGACTGCGCGCGGGGGGGGAGGGGGGGGGGGTTGAACATGTGTACATGTACATAGGTCTGGGTTTTGTATGCCGCACATGTAGTGTCTCTTTCGTCAGTATGTACTTGTATCTTGTGAGACAAGACACCGGTCACACCCCTTCTACCTATATATGTGTGCCTAGTGCACGATCAATTATTATCGATGCACCAAACCATTCTCTACAGCCTTGACAGAGTGCTTGGGATGATACTCACAGGGCTCGGCGGCCGGAGGCTTAGGGGGTGAAGTCTGGCCTGGCACGTTCGCGGACCGGGCTATTGCTCAACGCTAGCACTGCTTTGTTGTCAGCGTAGGGCTATTTTTCGGTCATGCTTACAGTGTTGCATCAACCGTTCCGTCCAGCCCAACAGTACCATGTGTGTCGTAAGTTGACGAGATGCAAGCGAAGCTACAGTAGTAACAAGGCGACAAAGTTACCAGGTGAGGCCTGATACGTACGTACTAGTACGGGATGGACGGATGGTCCGGTGGACCTATGCGTGTGGCAGTGGCAGGCGTCCGTTTAGGGCACCCAAGGGCCACGACCACATACGCGTCACACGACACATGCACGGACGTGTTTGCTCCTGCGCTGCACGATGGCCTGCCAAAGGGTCTTTATTAATCTGGCGTCTACTGCCTTGTCATGCATGAAACCGGAGCATGCACGTCAGGACTAGATTTGGCATGCAAACCCTGGCTACCCAACAAATGCTGCATGTTAATAATCCTGCCGACAGCTAACAAAGCAGACAGTAGCAGTATACACATACCCGTACGCAACAAAGCTGCATCCATGCATGCATAAATGTGTGCGCGTGTCTGGCACGTGTGTGGCAGGAACACAATTAATTACACTGTACATGGGTCCACGTCATCTCGATTGGGTTTTGAAAGAGTGATACTACACGAACGACAATATTTGCACGATCCTTGCACGACATTTCCCTCCCCCCTTGTTTTCAATTTGCATGGTCCATGTTAGTGTTGTGCAAGGATCGTGTAGAAATGTATTGTCTCCACATCGTTTTCGGGTTTTAGAGCATCTACAGTCGGACTTGACAAATCTGGCCACCTATCTGTTTGGGGACGCATCCAGGCATGCCCGCGGACGCATTCGGACCGTCCCTCATATCTCATGGCTGGTATCCATATACCTCAAATTCGGACTCTTACGCCCGTGTCTCCCCTAACCACGTATCCTCTCAAAATCTTGTTGTCATCCTATTGCCAACAAAGAATTTGGCCCTACGAAAGAACATTTCTTTCATTCTCATAAGCCCCTTCCAGAATGGCGAATCATTATGTCTAGCGGTAACTTGGGCTGGAGATTTAGATTGCAAATATTTGTTTCGTAATATTTGTTTCATTTAGATTGCGAATCATTAGGCATTTATTTTTAATCGCCAGGTTCTCAACTCCGAGACCCCCTGGTCCTTGGGTCGACAAATGATGTCCCATCTTGCCAGGCGATATTTCGTCTTAGCATCATCTGACTACCAAAAAAATCGAGATCGATAAAAATCTAGTCTCTTTCGTACCCCTTGCTAGTTCTTGAGCTTGCAGGTGAACAAATTACTGTCGAGCAATTGATAGAAAAATGCAAAGTTATGACGATATCCAAGGCAATGATTATGAATATAGGCATCACATCCGTGTCAAGTAGACCGACTCCTGCCTGCATCTACTATTATTACTCCACACATTGACCGCTATCCAGCATGCATCTAGAGTATTAAGTTCATAAGAACGGAGTAAGGCCTTAAGTAAGATGACATGATGTAGAGGGATAAACTCAAGCAATATGATGAAAACCCCATCTTTTTACCCTTTATGGCAACAATACAAATACGTGTCTCGCTACCCCTACTTTGTCATTGGGTGAGGACATCGCAAGATTGAACCCAAAACTAAGCACCTCTCCCATTGCAAGGAAAACCAATCTAGTTGGCAAAACCAAACCGATAATTCGAAGAGAAATACAAAGATATCAATGATGCATATAAGAATTCAGAGAAGATTCAAATAATATTCATAGATAAACAGATCATAAATCCACAATTCATCGGATCTCGACAAACACACCGCAAAAGAAGATTACATTGGATAGATCTCCAAGAACATCGTGGAGAACATGGTATTGAGGATCAAAGAGAGAGAAGAAGCCATCTAGCTACTAGCTATGGACCTGTAGGTCTGTGGTAAACTGCTCACGCTTCATCGGAAGGGCGATAGAGTTGATGTAGAAACCCTCCGTGATCGAATCCCCCTCCGGCAGGGTGCCAGAAAAGGCCCTAAGATGGGATCTCACGGGTACAGAAGGCTACGGCGGCAGAAAAGTATTTTGGTGGACGCTTCTGGTCGTTTGGGAATATTTTGGAATTTATAGGCCAAAGATTAGGGTTAGAGGAGTCCTGTGGGGCCCACAAGCCAGGGGCACCCCCTCCTAGGGCGCGCCCTGAGGGCTTGTGGAGCCCTCAGGACTCTTCTGACTTTCTCTCCAAGTCCTACGTGTGTCTTCTGGTCCAAGAAAAACCATCGTAAAATTTTATTCCGTTTGGACTCCATTTGATATTCTTTTTTGTAAAACTCAAAAACAAGGAAAAATAGAAACTGGCACTGGGCTCTGGGTTAACAAGTTAGTCCAAAAATAATATAAAATAGCATATTAATGCATATAAAACATCCAAAACAGATAATGTAATAGCATGAAACAATCAAAAATTATAGATACGTTGGAGATGTATCAATGCACACCGGTTTTGTAAAGTATCATGAAGCAATGGGAACATCACATGATAACCAAAGTTCACTCGAATAGCATTTGTGTAATCATAGGGACAATATGAATGTCGACGGTTCCGCTATCGGTCATTGAACAAAGGGGTTTCGTTCATGTCTATGATTTACCGAACCTACGGGGTCACAAGCTTAAGGTAATCACGGTCTGTTGAGTGTTAGTAGTACTAAAGTAATGAGAATATATATTTATGGAATTGTTTCATTAATATCCGGAATAGTTCTGAGAGGTTCCGGAAGCGTTTTGGTGAATATCGGGTAATACCAGGTATTATCGATTAATTATATATATGTGGAAAATGTTACCTAGGATGTTAAATTATATTTATAATGCTCTGAAAATATTTAGAATGAATATATATTTAATTTAATATCAATGGGCCTAATAAGGCCAAGAGGTGGAGAAGGAATTGGGCCACTAGGGCCCAATAGGGAGGTGCCCCGAATCCTACTAGGGGTGGGAGTCCAACTCCCCCCCCCTAGGCCGGCGTACCAAGGGGGACTCCTTCCTCCTTGGTGTTCTCCCCTAAACCTATATATACTAGATGATTTCCACCTTGTGATGACACAAGTTTTGGAGCCTCCTCTAGATGATCTAGTTCTAGTTTTAGTTGGTCTTAGTTGACTAATTAGAGCTGGCACTAGCCACCTATAATCCTCATAATTAGAAGCCCTGTGTTGTTCTAATCTCCTTCCTCTAATTCTCTAGCGACAATTAGCTTTGGATGGCGAAGTTGTTGGGGAACGCATGCAATTTCAAAAAAAATCCTACGATCACGCAAGATCTATCTAGGAGATGCATAGCAACAAGAGGGGGAGAGTGTGTCACTAGTAGAAAACAGGGCTTTAGTCCAGGTCGGGTCAGCCCATTAGTCCCGGTTCAGTCCAGAACTGGGACCAATGTGGGCATTGGTCCCGGTTCGTGAGCCCAGGGGGTCGGCCGGGCCACGTGGGCCATTGGTCCCGGTTCATCTGGACCTTTTGGTCCCGGTTGGTGGGATGAACCGGGACCAATGGGTCTCGCTCCTGGCCCACCACCATTGGTCCCGGTTGGTGGCTTGAACCGGGACCAAAGGCACCCCTTTAGTCCCGGCTCATGTCACCAACCGGGACCAATGAGGTGCCTATATATACCCCTCGCTCGCGAGCAGAGCACCCCAGTGCTATGTTTTTTTTCTGGCCGAGGGGGAGAGGGCTTGGTGGTGCTCTAGCTCACCTCCTATGCACACAAGGTGTTTGATGGAATGCCCGAGCCACACTACTTAAGCTTTCTCCTCTCCAAGCTCGACCTCCAAGCTCCATTTTCCATAATATTTGTCTAGGTTTAGCGGTCCGTCACGCCCCGTCCCCGTCTTCACCGCCGTCGATCACCCGCGCCGAGCTCATCGCCGGCACCACCATGGTGAGCCTCTTGTTCTTATCTTCTTTCTGAAAGGAAAAATATTCTTACTTGTATGTTTACATAGATACTTGTATTATTTTCTTACTTTTATTATTGCATCTTATATAGTGCGATGGTTTTGGTATCCGCCCCCATCGGCCCTCGTCCTGTCTATGATTCGGATGTGGTATATATATTATCTTTATAACTATTGGTTCATTTATTGTTTATGAAAATTATGCCGACCAACGTGACATAGATTTTATTTATGTAGGATGTATGTGAATCGGAAATGCCAACCGACCCTATTGTCGAGAGGTTAAATTTAGTTGAAGAAGAAAACAATTTCTTGAAGGGAAAAATAAAAAAATTGAGGAGGAGAAGATGATATTGGAGTTGCATGTTGCGGATGTCGTCGATGATCACAAGATCAAGATGGATGCAATGCGCTTGAAGATTAGAAAGATTAGAAAATATGCCATTCATACCGAGGCTTGGTATCGTTATGCCGTTGGATCAATTGTTACCTTGGTTGCGATTATGATTGCATTTGTTTTCGCATTGAAATGTTTTACATAGTTTGAATGTATGGTTTAATTAATTAGATGCTCTGGAGAGCTATATGTTGTTAGATGAGAACTATGTATGCACTTTGGTTTTAATGTGATGATGAACTTCTATTAATTTGGACACTTAATTATATATAATGCACGCAGATGAACCGGCAATGGATGTACGGTGACAGACACATCCGCGAGTACATTAAGGGCGTGCATGAGTTTCTCGATGCGGCTGAGGCAAACAAGCAGAATGGTTTTATGTGTTGTCCATGCACTCAATGTGGGAATACGAGGTCTTACTCTAACCGGAAAATCCTTCACTCCCACCTGCTTTACAAGGGTTTCATGCCACACTAATGTTTGGACGAGGCACGGAGAAATAGGGGTTATGATGGAAGACGGCGAAGAAGAAGAGTATGATGACAACTATGTGCCCCCTGAATACGGTGATGCTACAACGGGGGGAGCTGGTGAAGATCAAGAGGAACCAGACGATGTGCCCAATGATGCTGCAACGGGTGAAGCTGCTGAAGATCAAGAGGAACCAGACGATGTGCCCGATGATGATGATCTCCGCCGGGTCATTGTCGATGCAAGGACGTAATGCGAAAGTCAAAAGGAGAAGCTGAAGTTCAATCGCATGTTAGAGGATCACAAAAAAGGGTTATACCCCAATTGCGAAGATGCAACACAAAGCTCGGTACCGTACTGGAATTGCTGCAGTGGAAGGCAGAGAATGCTGTGGCTGACAAAGGATTTGAGAAGCTACTGAAAATATTGAAGAAGAAGCTTCCAAAGGATAACGAATTGCCCGACAGTACATATGCAGCAAAGAAGGTCGTATGCCCTCTAGGATTGGAGGTGGAGAAGATACATACATGCCCTAATGACTACATCCTCTACCGCGGTGCATACAAGGATCTGAATGCATGCCCGGTATGCGGTGCATTGCGGTATAAGATTAGACGAGATGACCCTGGTGATGTTGACGGCGAGCCTCTTAGGAAGAGGGTTCCTGCGAAGGTGATGTGGTATGCTCCTATAATACCACGGTTGAAACGTCTGTTCAGAAACGAAGAGCATGCCAAGTTGATGCGATGGCACAGTGAGAACCGAAAGAAAGATGGGAAGTTGAGAGCACCCGCTGACGGGTCGCAGTGGAGAAAAATCGAGAGAAAGTACTGGGATGAGTTTGCAAAGGACCCAAGGAATGTATGGTTTGCTTTAAGCGTGGATGGCATTAATCCTTTCGGGGAGCAGAGCAGCAATCACAGCACCTGGCCCGTGACTCTATGTATGTATAACCTTCCTCCTTGGATGTGCATGAAGCGGAAGTTCATTATGATGTCAGTTCTCATCCAAGGCCCTAAGCAACCCGGCAACGAAATTGATGTGTACCTAAGGCCATTAGTGAAGAACTTTTACAGCTGTGGAATGGAAACGGTGTACGTACGTGGAATGAGCACAGACAGGAGGAATTTAACCTTAAGGTGTTACTGTTCGTGACCATCAACGATTGGCCGGCTCTCAGTAACCTTTCAGGACAGACAAACAAAGGATACCACGCATGCACGCACTGTTTAGATGACACTGAAAGTATATACCTGGACAAATGCAGGAAGAATGTGTACCTGGGCCATCGTCGATTTCTTCCGACCAACCATCAATGTAGAAAGAAAGGCAAGCATTTCAAAGGCGAGGCAGATCACCGGAAGAAGCCCGCCATGCGCACCGGTGATCACGTGCTTGCTATGGTCAATGATTTACACTACGTAATCTTTGGAAAGGGTCCCGGTGGACTAGCTGTTTCGAATGACGCTGAGGCACACGCACCCATGTGGAAGAAGAAATCTATATTTTGGGACCTACCCTACTGGAAAGACCTAGAGGTCCGCTCCTCAATCGACGTGATGCACGTGACGAAGAACCTTTGCGTGAACCTGCTAGGCTTCTTGGGCGTGTATGGGAAGACAAAAGATACACCTGAGGCACGGGAGGACCTCCAACGTTTGCACGAAAAAGACGGCATGCCTCCGAAGCAGTATAAAGGTCCTGCCAGCTACGCTCTTACGAAAGAAGAGAAAGAAATCTTCTTTGAATTCCTGCTCAGTATGAAGGTCACGACTGGCTTCTCGTCGAATATAAAGGGAATAATAAATATGCCAGAGAAAAAGTTTCAGAACCTAAAGTCTCATGACTGCCACGTGATTATGACGCAACTGCTTCCGGTTGCATTGAGGGGGCTTCTACCGGAAAACGTCCGATTAGCCATTGTGAAGCTATGTGCATTCCTCAATGCAATCTCTCAGAAGGTGATCGATCCAGAAATCGTACCAAGGCTAAGGAGTGATGTAGCGCAATGTCTTGTCAGTTTCGAGCTGGTGTTCCCACCATCCTTCTTCAATATCACGACGCACGTCCTAGTTCATCTAGTCGACGAGATTGTCATCCTGGGGCCCGTATTTCTACACAATATGTTCCCCTTTGAGAGTTTCACGGGAGTCCTAAAGAAATATGTCCGTAACTGCGCTAGGCCAAAAGGAAGCATCTCCATGGGCTATCAAATAGAGGATGTTATCGGGTTTTGTGTTGACTTCATTCCTGGCCTTAAGAAGATAGGTCTCCCTAAATCGCGGTATGAGGGGAGACTGACTGGAAAAGGCACTCTTGGAAGAGACTCAATAATATGCAGGGATGGATATTCTTGGTCTCAAGCAAACTACACAGTTCTACAGAACTCTACCTTGGTGACCCCGTATGTCGATGAACACAAGAACAGTCTGCGCTCCAAACACCCGGAGTAGTGCGACGACTGGATTACATGTGAACACATCAGGACTTTCAGCAGTTGGTTGGAAACACGTCTCAGAGGTGACAACACTGTTTGTGATGAGTTGTACTTGTTGTCCCGGGGACCATCTTTGATTGTATTGACTTACAAAGGATACGAGATAAATGGGAATACATTTTACACGATCGCCCAAGATCAAAAGAGCACCAACCAAAACAGCGGTCGCTTTGATGCAGCAACCGAGAGCGGAAAGGACACATATTATGGTTACATAGTGGACATATGGGAACTTGACTACGGACCTGATTTTAAGGTCCCTTTGTTTAAGTGCAAATGGGTCAATCTGTTAGGCGGCGGGGTATAGGTAGACCCACAGTACGGAATGACAACAGTGGATCTGGAAAATCTTGGGTACACTGACGAACCGTTCGTCCTAGCCAATGATGTGGCACAGGTTATCTATGTGAAGGACATGTCTACCAAACCGAGAAAAAGAAAAGATAAGGAAGCAAATACATCATACGATGAGCCAAAGCGCCACATAGTTCTTTCAGGAAAAAGGGACATCCTGGGAGTGGACGGCAAGACAGACATGTATGAAGATTATGAAAAGTTTCATGAAATTCCTCCCTTCAATGTCAAGGCTGACCCAAGCATCCTGATAAACAATGAAGATTATCCATGGTTACGGCGCAATAAGCAAATGACACAAGCAAAGAAAAAGTGAAGACTATCTCCCACAACTATTATGATGATACCATGCCAACTTTGTAACACACGAACATGCTACCATTGTCCATTTTGTACATGCACATGCTATGTGGGTGAAATTATGATACCATCCCAACTTTCAACCTTTTCAGAGTTCATTTGAAATGCTTTCATGTCTTATGGTTCACCCCTGGCCCATGACCATTATTCCCGGTTTGTGCCACCAACCGGGACTAAAGGGTTGGTCCTCGTTGTGGGCAGAGTTTAGTCCCATCTCGCCAACCGAAGGGGGCTCACACCGGTTTATAAGCCCTTCCCTCTCTGCCTTGTTGAGTTCCTCTCGAAGTGAAAATAGATGCCCTAATAGAGAAAAGTTTAACCTAAATTCATAGTGAATTTCTCTAAAATTCATAGAAATTTACTAGGAATTTAGGTTGAATTTTCACTATAAGCACATCTATTCTCATTTTTAGTAAGTTAATCACAAACTTGTGATTCAAACAATTTTCAAAGAATTCAAATTTTAACTATTCAAATTTGAAAACTAATGGCACTAACAAAAACTTTATAATTTTTCTAAAACTAATGGCACTAACAGAAAGTTTATAATTTTTCTAAAACTAATGGCACTAACAGAAAGTTTATAATTTTGCTAACGTAAAAGCAAACAGAATTAAAAATTAAAGCAAAAACAAAAGAAAATAAATAATGCAAAAAACAAATCAAAAAAACAGGAAAAAACTATTTTTATAGTAAAGTTAATCACAAAATAAAATAAATAAAGCAACAAAGAAAAAAAAAGTAAAAAAGTGTTTTCAAATTTGAAAACTAATGGCATTAACAAAAAGTTTATAATTTTTCTAAAACTAAAAGCATAAAGAATTAAAAAATAAAGCAAAAAACGAAAGAAAATAAATAAAGCAACAAAAAAACAAAAAAATGCCACCTACTGGGCCACCACGGCCTGAATACGACTAGAAACCCTACCATGGGCCAGGATTCAGGCCCGCAGTAGGCCCAGTAGGCCCACAGGCATTGCAGTGACAGATTAGGCCTGAAAGCCTGCAGTTGAGAGGAGCTCGGGAGGGTGGGCGCAGCAGCGCTTATAAACCACTCCCGAGCCGTCTCAACTAGCGAGGTGGGACTAAACTTTTGGGCGCGGGGCAGCACAAGGCCATTGGTCCCGGTTGGTGGCACCAACCGGGACCAAAGGCCGCCGCTTCCCGCCCTTTGGGCTGGCGAAATCAGGCCTTTGGTGCCACGAACCGGGACCAATACTCTGTGTATATAAGCACGACTTAGGAAATTTTCAGTTTCTCATCGACCATTTGCCCCCGACGCCGCCAGGCTGCCTGTGCTCGCCGTCGCTGTCGCCCCGCGCCCCTGCCCCGTGCTCGCCATCGCCGCCCGCTCCTCGTCGCCGTCGCCCTGCCCCTGCCTCATCACGCCCCCGCGCGCCGGCGCCCTCGCCTCGAGCTCCCCTGCTCGCGCGCGTCGCCCCGCGCCCCGCGCCCCTGCCACAGACTCGTCGTCGCCGCCCGCCCCTGCCCCGACGCGCACCGCCCCGGCCCACCCCCGTCGCCGTCGCCCGCGCCCCTGCCCCGACGCGCGCCGCCCCAGCCCGCCCTCGCCGTCGCCTGCGCCCCTGCCCGCCTCCTCAGCTTGGTCCGGCCGTCGGCACCCTTCCTTTGCAATTTTTTTTCATATATATGCTTGTTTTATATATATATATATGCTTGTTTTATATATATATATATGATTGTTTATATATATATGTAATGATTTTTTTATAGAATATGATGTTTTTTTCATAGATGATCACATATATGATGTATGCACGAATGTGGATGAAATATGATGTTTTTTTGTTCATAGAACATGATGTTTTTTTAATTCACATATTTTTTTGTTCATGAGAGAGGCGGGGAAGTTGAGGGATCATAGATGTATTTTTTCAGAATTTTCTATCGTGCATAGACAGATTTTAGACCACGGGAGCACCCCCTCTCTATCGTTGCAAAATTTGCTAAGAGATATTAAGAAGGAAGGAAAGAAGTATAGGAAAGAAAGAAAATAAGAAGAGGAAAGAAAGAAGAAGAGGAGAGGAAGAAGAGGAGAAATAAATAAGAAGAAGAAAAAGAAGAAAAAGAAGAGGAGAAGAAGAAAGGAATAGTGGAGAAGAAGAGAAAATAGAATATATTCTATTTTCTCTTCTTCTCCACTATTCCTTTCTTCTTCTCCTCTTTTTTTTCTTCTTTTTTTCTTCGATCTTCTCCTCTAGCTATTCCTTTCTTCTTCTCCTCTTTTTTTCTTCTTCTTCTTCTCTTTCTTCTTCTTCTTCTTTTAATTTTATCGGGAACGAGGGTGGTCGAGGATCGCCGAGGGGTCGAGGGTGGAACTAGGGTAGAGGGTCGAGGGTCGTTAAGGGGTCAAGGGTCGAGGGTTCGAGGGTTCTATAGGGTCGAGGGATCGAGGGTCGAGGGTTCCAGGGTCGTCTAGGGGTCGAGGGTTCCAGGGTGTCGAGGGGTTCGAGGGGTCGAGGATCGCCGAGGGGTCGAGAGAGAGGTTTCCTAGAGTGTCAAAGTATTGAAGAAATCCATGGCTTCATCATTAGCCAGAAGTAACCAGGGCATGACGAAGTCCTCCAAAGTTATTTTGGAATGGTGTCCCGGATAGGATAATTTGCCTTTTTGTATGAATTTCAGCAAAGGCCTTCCAAATAACGATATTTGGAAGGTTCTTGCTGAACTTTGTACCAAAAAGCGAATTATCCTATCTAGGACTCCGTTCCAAAATAACTTTGGAGAGCTTCGTACCATCATGCACCTGTTACTTTCGCCTAATGATGAAGACATGGTTTTGTTGAATCCTTTGACAATAGGCAACCTCCCGACCCCTCGGCGATCCTCTCGAACATGAGAGGAAGAAGAGGATCGCCGAGGGGTCGAGGGTTCCAGGGTCGTCGAGGGTTCGAGGGGTCGAGGATCGCCGAGGGGTCGAGAGAGAGAGATTTCCTAGTGTCAAAGTATTGAAGAAATCCATGGCTTAATCATTAGCCAGAAGTAACCAGGGCATGACGAAGTCCTCCAAAGTTATTTTGGAATGGTGTCCCGGATAGGATAATTTGCCTTTTTGTATGAATTTCAGCAAAGGCCTTCCAAATAACGATATTTGGAAGGTTCTTGCTGAACTTTGTACCAAAAAGCGAATTATCCTATCTAGGACTCCGTTCCAAAATAACTTTGGAGAGCTTCGTACCATCATGCACCTGTTACTTTCGCCTAATGATGAAGACATGGTTTTGTTGAATCCTTTGACACTAGGCAACCTCCCGGCCCCTCGGCGATCCTCTCGAACATGAGAGGAAGAAGAGGATCACCGAGGGGTCGAGGGTTCCAGGGTCGTCGAGGGTTCGAGGGGTCGAGGATCGCCGAGGGGTCGAGAGAGAGGTTTCCTAGAGTGTCAAAGTATTGAAGAAATCCATGGCTTCATCATTAGCCAGAAGTAACCAGGGCATGACGAAGTCCTCCAAAGTTATTTTGGAATGGTGTCCCGGATAGGATAATTTGCCTTTTTGTATGAATTTCAGCAAAGGCCTTCCAAATAACGATATTTGGAAGGTTCTTGCTGAACTTTGTACCAAAAAGCGAATTATCCTATCTAGGACTCCGTTCCAAAATAACTTTGGAGAGCTTCGTACCATCATGCACCTGTTACTTTCGCCTAATGATGAAGACATGGTTTTGTTGAATCCTTTGACACTAGGCAACCTCCCGGCCCCTCGGCGATCCTCTCGAACATGAGAGGAAGAAGAGGATCACCGAGGGGTCGAGGGTTCCAGGGTCGTCGAGGGTTCGAGGGGTCGAGGATCGCCGAGGGGTCGAGAGAGAGGTTTCCTAGAGTGTCAAAGTATTGAAGAAATCCATGGCTTCATCATTAGCCAGAAGTAACCAGGGCATGACGAAGTCCTCCAAAGTTATTTTGGAATGGTGTCCCGGATAGGATAATTTGCCTTTTTGTATGAATTTCAGCAAAGGCCTTCCAAATAACGATATTTGGAAGGTTCTTGCTGAACTTTGTACCAAAAAGCGAATTATCCTATCTAGGACTCCGTTCCAAAATAACTTTGGAGAGCTTCGTACCATCATGCACCTGTTACTTTCGCCTAATGATGAAGACATGGTTTTGTTGAATCCTTTGACACTAGGCAACCTCCCGACCCCTCAGCGATCCTCCCAAACATGAGAGGAAGAAGAGGATAAAAAAAGAAGAGGAAGAAGAAAAAAAAAGAGGAGAAGAAAGAATAGAGGAGTTTTTTTTATCGGGAACGAGGGTCGTCGAGGGACATAGATGTAGTGTCGTCGTTGTCGATATATACCCCCTCCCGATAGCTTCAACACGTGGGGGGTCCATATTACCCCCTCCTTGAAGCGTTCTCGAGGCCATCCCAAACCCTTGAAGCGTTGTCGAGGCCACCCCAAACCCTAGAGAAGCAGCGTCGAGGCCACTAATTAATATATATGATTCCTTACTATCATTAGGTAGCTAGTTCTACGTTTTCCACTAATATATCCATCTGTCATGTTTGAATAATAATTGCCATGTTGTAAATATTTGTAGAAACTATGGATACCGCCCGAGACGAAGCAAAAGAAGCGTTGTTGAGGGACATAATCGCAGAAGGAAGTGATGCCGTCTCGTTGTTTCTCAACGACACCGATGGTCTGGAAGGAGAGGGTGAAGAAGCTGGCTACGGTGACCTAATGCCGGTGCAAGAAGAAGAACATCAGGACGGCTCCGGTGACCCAATGTCGGTGCAAGAAGGAGACCGTGATGACGGCTCCGGTGACTGAACCGAGTCCGGCCAGGTATATATATTAGTTAAGCCTGTGCTGACTAGCTGATTGATGTATTCATTGTTTTGGTATGTACACATATTAATTAAGTCTTTGTTCTTTTTTCTAGCCCTCCGGATCGAGCACAACTTCGGTAAAGAGACGAGGCCCGAAGAAAAAGTTGAGCTCGGATGAAAGGTTTGAGATCATAGCAATCGTGCCCGACGGCCAACCGATTGAACCCATCCGAACAAAGAACGCATTTGTTGCTCAGTGCGGGGTTCTGGTTAGGGACAAGATCCTGATAAGCATCCAGCAATGGTTTAAGCCGGCTACAGAAGACCCTGAGGTGTCTTATGTCAATGATATGCAGAAAAATGATCTTTGGACTGAGGTGAAGTCAAATTTCACCCTACCGCCAGAGGATAATCCAGAGAACCCGGTTAAAGAGCAATTAATCAAGTCTTTTGCTCTTAAGAGGATGGCGGAACTATTCAGGAGGTGGAAGAAAGAGCTGAATAAGTTTGTCGAAAATGATGAGACACCAGAATTCAAGGGCAGATATGAGAAGATCAGAGATCACTGGCCCGCATTTGTGGCCCACAAGACATCGGAAAAGAGTAAGAAGATGTCGGCGACAAACAAGCAAAATGCTGTGAAGAAGAAGCATCACCATCGCACGGGGTCAGGTGGCTACCTCGTAGCCCGGCCTAAGTGGGCCAAGACTGAGAATGATCTGGTTGATAAAGGGATCGAACCAGAGACAATTAACTGGCCAGACCGTTGCCGGACTTGGTTCTTCGGGGCTGGCGGAACCTTGGACCCTGTAACAGGGAAGTGCATTTGGACGAACGATCAAATGGACATACCAGTCAGGAAGCTTAAGCAGTATATCGAAGCAGCGCAGCAAGGGACGTTCTTTCCAGAAAAAGAGAACGACGAGCTCACAATGGCCCTCAGGAATCCTGAGCACCCTGGACGGACACGAGGCACGCCAGGCTCCATTCCGTGGAAGGTTGGGTTTCCGGACGCAGGTGGTTACAAATCCCATGAGAGGAGGAAAAAAAGTGCAGCAGACCCAAATGCAGGCGCTGCAAGCAAGGGTAGACGCGATAGAGGAACGAGAAGCAAATCGCAGCAAACGTACTGCCAAAGCTTCCCCCGAAGCTACCCCGCCATCTCAGCGCAGAAGCAGCGTGGCTTCCACCGAGCTGCTTCAGCCAGAGCATGCCTTGGCGGCTCCTACCAGCTATCCCGTGGATGCTATCACGGAGTCTCAAAATTGCCACCTTATGACGCAATGGATGAATTTGAAGGTCAAGGCAGCTGTTGGCTCTGTTTATCCTACTGAACCCGGCGCAACTTTTCACTGCCGGCCGATTCCAGAAGGATATGCTAGGGTGATGGTGGATGAAATAACAGAGGGATTTGAGGACCTCCAGCTTGACCACCCTACCGGTGAAGGGGAGACTAGGCTGGGGTCTACTCTGAAGACTCCATGCCTATGGCGGAAGGAGCTCATCAACCTTCCGAACTGGACGCCTCCTCCACCGCCTCCTCCTCCGGCGAGTCAGGGCACTCCGCCTCCTCCACCGCCTCCTCCTCCGGCGAGTGACGATCAGGGCACTTAACCGGCTCCTTCTCCAGCGCGTGGCGGCACTCCACCTCCTTCTCCGCCTGCGCCGACGCGCCCGAGCAGCCAGCCTCCTCTTTCTCCGCCTCGTCAGCAAGGGCGGAAGAGACCTACCGCCGCTCCGGCTGCTCTGGTGCATCGTAGTCCTTCTCCTCCGCCTCGTAAGCAAGTAAAGAAGACAACCGCTCCGTCTGCCCGGTCGGCGTCTAGCAGTACAACCAAAGGCGGGAGGACATACAGATTCGGTCCTTCTTTGAAGACTCCAGAGAAGTTACCATACGAGAGGACCCCGGAGGAGAACGCCGAGATCGCACGAACCGAAGTGGATGACTGGTTTCAAGGGTTGAAAGCAAAGAGACATCCACTTCTGGAGGAGAAGGTAGATCCGGTGAAAGCGAAGCGCACTCTGGCTGCCCTGACAAAACCACCGAAGTCTCCGCCGAAAGGAAACTATGAGCGCATTATTGGAAAGAAATTTGCCGAAGTGGAGCGGTCGGGAAGTACTATCAGTGATCAAAGGCTGAAAGAACGACGAGCTGGGAAACAAATTTCCCAGCTCGGCGAACAAGCGAAGCAATCGTGCCCCCCCCCCCCGCTCAAGGTGCCTAGCCACAACGTCGCTAATGATCCGAGGATGGTGCCCGGGTATAGCAATCTTGCAGATTACCTGCCCGACGATGTACATTATGAACCCATGGACGTGCAGATACAAAGATACGAGTACGGGAAGCCTCTCGTCAAAGATGAAAGATCTCTATCAACGATGATGCGAAGATTGCATGATTGGTACTTGAAAATCTGCAGAGACTCTAGGGGGAGGAGTACTTTGTATGTGAAAGTTAAAAAGGAGCATGACCTCGTTGGAATTGAACTGTTGCCTGTTCCATTTGAGGAGTTCTATCAGTTTTTCAATCAATTGGCCCTCGATAAAACAACGGTCGCCTGCTACTGTCTGTAAGTAGTACTACTTCTGTCATTAAGTTTCTCTATATAGCTCAGCTCTTTCATTGCATGTATTTATAATCATCCTCACTATATTATGCAGATTGAAGATCGCTGAATTGAAGAAAAGACAAGTCGATGATATTGGGTTCATTAACACATATCTCATAGATGCAACTCAGGTTAAATTTCATGTCGCAGCTACCGAGGCCAACTTGCTACGATCGTTCGTAATAAATGAAAACAAAGATATAATACTCTTTCCTTACAACTTCAAGTGAGTCTTACTGTCTTGTGCGTATTCGGTTTCCCTTATATATTAGTCAAGGTTATAGTAATGTAATTGATGAGTTATGCATGCGTGTGCAGTTTCCACTATATTCTCCTAGAGATTAAGCTTGAGCAGGGACTAGTAACCGTCTTAGACTCAAGACGAAAAGATCCCCAGGACTATGCAGACATGACTCAAATACTCGAGAAGTAAGTTAAATCGATCATTATCCACCTTATCAGCAACTTTGTTCATTTCCTGATATATCAAGTAATTGTTTTCTTTGCCCGGTAGGGTTTGGAGAAAACTCACCAGAAAAGCTCCAGGACTGCCGAAGGAGCTGCAATTTAGACACCCGAAAGCAAGTACTATAGTAGCATGTTCCGCGCATCTACTAGTCATTCAAGCGCTAGTTTCATCAATACCATTTGGCATTCTTGCTTATCAGTTTGATTGACCTCTATTTCTTGTAAAGTGGTTGTGGCAGGAACAAGGGAATGATTTCAGTGGATACTACGTTTGCGAGTCCATCCGCCACACGACCTGTGAGCGGGGCTACACTGACGAACAATATGAAGTACGTAAATAACAACATTCACAATTTTATTTTATTACCATCATTTGTGTTGAGTTTCATTCATTCATATATATATGTATTGACCCCCTTCTTTAAATTAGATGTTTCAGAAGCGGGATAAACTCCTAGCACCAGCTCGCATGCGAGCAATTCAAGAGGAATTGGCGGCATTCTTTCTTGACCACGTGATCCCTGAAGACGGAGAATTCTATGTGGACCCTGAGTCCATATGATTATATTTGTAAGAGATAATTATTGTATATATGTAGCTGGTAGTGTCAGATAGATATACGAGAACTTGTTGTTCGACCAATCTCTCAGATAAGGAGAGGTGGTCAATATCACTTCTCTCTGTATGCATATATGTTCATGACGATCTTCTGTTTCCTTCGTTTGCTTACTTGCTAGCTAGCGTGTCTAGTCCTCTCTATACGTATGTATAGTACGTAGCGTCGACCAAGCACAGACATAAGAGAGGACACTTCTCTCTATTAATTATAGCTAGCTAACACAATATATGAAACACCTAAATTAACCCCCCAAAACCCCCACCCCTTTCAAAAAAAACAAAAACCCCAGCCATAGAAATGCTGACGCGTGGATGCCTATTGGTCCCGGTTGGTGCCACCAACCGGGACCAAAGGGTCTCCTGCCTGGGCTCCACGCACAGGCCACGTGGAGGCCCATCTGTCCCGGTTCTGGATTGAACCGGGACTAAAGGGACAGGGCATTAGTACCGACCCTTTAGTCCCGGTTCCAGAACCGGGACAAAAGGCCCTTACGAACCGGGACAACAGGCCCTTTTTCTACCAGTGTGTCCACGTACCCTCATAGACCGAAAGCGGAAGCGTTAGCTTAACGTGGTTGATGTAGTCGAATGTCTTCACGATCCAACCGATCTAGTACCGAACGTACGGCACCTCCAAGTTCAGCACACGTTCAGCTCGATGACGTCCCTCGAACTCTTGATCCAACAAAGGGTCGAGGAAGAGTTTCGTCAGCACGACGACGTGGTGACGGTGATGGTGATGTGATCCGCGCATGGCTTCGCCTAAGCACTACGACGCTGTGACCGGAGGAGTAAACTGCGGAGGGGGGCACCGCACACGGCTAAGAGAACAACCGTTGTGCTTTGGGGTGCCCCCTGCCCCCGTATATAAAGGAGGAGGGGAGGAGGCGGCTGGCCTAGAGGGGGGTGCCAAGGGAGAAACCGAATAGGAAACAAAGTCCTATTCCCGCCCCCCTTCCTTTCTTACGGAGGGGGAAAGGGGAAAGGAGAGGGAAGAGGAGAAGGAAAGGGCCCCCCTAGTCCAATTCAGACTACCCATGCGAGGGGGGCGCAGCCACCCCTTGTGGGCTGACTCCCCTCTTCCCTATGGCCCATGTAGGCCCATTACTTTCCCCCGGGGGGTTCCGGTAACCCCTTGGTACTTCGAAAAATACACGAACTACTCTGAAACCATTCCGGTGTCCGAATACCATCGTCCAATATATCAATCTTTACCTTGCGACAATTTTGAGACTCCTCGTCATGTCTGTGATATCATCCGGGACTCCGAACAACCTTCGGTCACCAAAACACATAATACGTCTCCGTCGTATCTACTTTTCCAAACACTTTTGCCCTTGTTTTGGACTGTAACTTGCATGAGTTGAATGGAACTAACCCGGACTGACGCTGTTTTCAGCAGAATTGCTATGGTGTAATTTATGTGCAGAAACATAAGTTCTCGGAATGACCTGAAACTTCACGGAACATCTATTCGGAAATAATAAAAAATCCTTGCAAAAGATGAAGACCAGGGGGCCCACCACCTGTCCACGAGGGTGGGGGGCACGCCTGTCCCCCTAGGGCGCGCCCCCTACCTCATGGGCCCCCTGGAGCTCCTCTGACCTCAACTCCAACTCTATATATTTGCTTTCGGGGAGAAAAAAATCAGAGATAAGAATTCATCACGTTTTATGATACGGAGCTGCCGCCAAGCCTAAAACCTCTCGGGAGGGCTGATCTGGAGTCCGTTCAGGACTCCGGAGAGGGGAATCCATCGCCATCATCATCAACCATCCTCCATCACCAATTTCATGATGCTCACCGCCGTGCGTGAGTAATTCCATCATAGGCTTGCTGGACGGTGATGGGTTGGATGAGATCTATCATGTAATCGAGTTAGTTTTGTTAGGGTTTGATCCCTAGTATCCACTATGTTCTGAGATTGATGTTACTATGACTTTGCTATGCTTAATGCTTGTCACTAGGGCCCGAGTGCCATGATTTCAGATCTGAACCTATTATGTTTTCATCAATATATGAGAGTTCTTGATCCTATCTTGCAAGTCTATAGTCACCTATTATGTGTTATGATCTTTTAACCCCGAAGTGACAATAATCGGGATACTTACCGGTGATGACCATAGTTTGAGGAGTTCATGTATTCACTATGTGCTAATGCTTTGTTCCCGTACTCTATTAAAAGGAGGCCTTAATATCCCTTAGTTTCCATTAGGACCCCACTGCCACGGGAGGGTAGGACAAAAGATGTCATGCAAGTTATTTTCCATAAGCACGTATGACTATATTCGGAATACATGCCTACATTACATTGATGAACTAGAGCTAGTTATGTGTCACCCTATGTTATGATTGTTACATGATGAACCGCATCCGGCATAATTCTCCATCACCGATCCATTGCCGACGAGCTTTCCATATAGTGTTCTTCGCTTATTTACTTTTCCGTTGCTATTGTTACAATCACTACAAAATACCAAAAACATTACTTTTGCTACCATTACTGCTACTATCATATTACTTTGCTACTAAATACTTTGCTGCAGATATTAAGTTTCCAGGTGTGGTTGAATTGACAACTCAGCTGCTAATACTTGAGAATATTCTTTGGCTCCCCTTGTGTTGAATCAATAAATTTGGGTTGAATACTCTACCCTCGAAAACTGTTGCGATCCCCTATACTTGTGGGTTATCAAGACTATTTTCTGGCTCCGTTGCCGGGGAGCATAGCTCTATCCTTTGAGTCACTTGGGATTTATATCTGCTTTTCATTATGAAGAACTTGAAAGATCCAAGAACCAAGATTTATCCCTCAACTACGAGGGGAGGTAAGGAACTGCCATCTAGCTCTGCACTTGAGTCACCTTATGTTTTGAGTAAGCTTGCGACACCTAAACCTCCTTCTACTATTCATTCTGATATGTCGCATGTTATTGATGATGCCACTTCTGCTATGCATGATACTTATGATGAAACTACTTCTATGCTTGATACTACTGTGCCACTTGGTGAATTTCTTGATGAACAACTTGCTAGGGTTAGAGAGAATGAAAATATTGAATCTGATAATATTTATGAAAGTGATGATGAAGACTTATTCCTGAGGGTTATGTTTTTGAAAAAGAAGCTGGTTTAGCTATTTTAGCTTGCAAAGATAGATACGAACTCAAGAGGTTATTAGCTAAATGGAAGCAGCAATTTCTTAATGCTAGAATGAAACCTGCCCTTGCTTTTCCTACTTCACCTATCTGTATTACTGATAAGGATTATGAATTCTCTATTGATCCTGATATAATTACTTTGGTTTCATTAGATCCTTTTCATGGCTATGAATCTGAAACTGTTGTGGCACATCTTACTAAATTAAATGATATAGCCACCCTGTTCACCAATGATGACAGAACTCGCTACTTTTATATCCTTAAAATATTTCCGTTCTCATTAAAGGGTGATGCTAATATATGGTTTAATTCCCTTGATCCTGGTTGTGTGCGTAGTCCCTAGGATATGATTTATTACTTCTCTGCTAAATATTTCCCTGCTCATAAGAAACAAGCTGCCTTAAGGGATATATATAATTTTGTGCAAATTGAAGAAGAGAGTCTCCACAAGCTTGGGGGAGGCTTCTCAAGTTACTTACGCTTTGCCTGACCATCCTCTTAAGAAAAATGAAATACTTGATATCTTTTATAATGGACTAACCGATGCTTCCAGAGATTACCTGGATAGTTGTGCTGGTTCTGTTTTTAGGGAAAGAACACCGGATGAAGCTGAAATTCTATTGAATAATATGTTGACAAATGAAAATAATTGGACACTTCCTGAGCCAACTCCTGAGCCTATTCCTCAACCAACTCCGAAGAAGAGGGGTGTTCTATTTCTCAGTCCTTAAGATATGCAAGAGGCAAAGAAATCTATGGAAGAAAAAGGTATTAAAGTTGAAGATGTTAAGAATTTACCTCCTATTGAAGAAATACATGGTCTTAATTTACCGTCTGTTGAAGAAACATATGACCTTAATCCATCTCATATTGAAGAAACTCATGGTCCTGATAACCCGACACAGGTAGTAAAGGTAAATTCTCTCTATAGATATGATAAAGCTGAAATCCCATTTACTAAGTTTGCTAGCCCATGCTTAGATGAGTCTGATAAATTTATGTTTAAGTAAGAAGATTTTAATGCTTATTTTGGTAGACAATTGAAATACAATTCAAATATGCTTGAACACTTGGGTGATTATATGGCTAATGTCAAAGGTGAACTTAAACTTATTAGTAAACATGCTTCTATGGTTACCACTCAAGTAGAACAAGTACTTAAAGCTCAAAATGATTTCCTCAATGAATTGAATAGTAAGAATAATGATAATGTTGTTAGAGTTATGACTAGAGGTGGTAAAATGACTAAGGAACCTTTGTATCCTGAAGGCCATCCTAAAAGGATTGAGCAAGATTCTCAGAGAAATAATGTGGATGCACCTAATCCTTCTAATAGGAAGAAAAAGAAAAATGATAGGACTTTGCATGCTTCTAGTGAACCTATTGTTGGAACACCTGAGAATCCAAATGATATCTCTATTTCTGATGCTGAAACACAATCTGGTAATGAACCTGAAACTAGTGATAATGTTCATGATAATGTTCATGATGATGCTCAACCTAGTAATGATAATGATATAGAAATTGAACCTGCTATTGATATTGATAACCCACAATCAAAGAATCAACGTTATGATAAGAAAGACTTTGTTGCTAGGAAACACGGTAAGGAAAGAGAGCCTTGGGTTCAGAAACCCATGCCTTTTCCTCCCAGACCGTCCAAGAAAAAGGATGATGAGGATTTTGAGCACTTTGCTGAAATGATTAGACCCATCTTTTTGCGTATGCGATTAACTGATATGCTCAAAATGAACCCTTATGCTAAGTATATGAAAGATATTGTTACAAATAAGAGAAAGATACCGGAAGCTGAAATTTCCATCATGCTTGCTAATTATACTTTTAAGGGTGGAATACCAAAGAAACTTGGAGATCCAGGAGTACCCGATATACCATGCTCCATTAAAAGAAACTATGTTAAAACTGCTTTATGTGATCTTGGAGCCGGTGTTAGTGTTATGCCTCTCTCTTTATATCGTAGACTTGATTTGAATAAGTTAACACCTACTGAAATATCTTTGCAAATGGCTGATAAATCAACTGCTATACCTGTCGGTATTTGTGAGGATGTGCCTGTTGTGGTTGCAAACGTTACTATTTTAATGGACTTTGTTATTCTTGATATTCCCGAGGACGATAGTATGTCTATTATTCTTGGAAGACCCTTTTTGAATATTGCAGGGGCTGTTATTGATTGCACTAAAGGCAATGTCACTTTTCATGTTAATGGTAATGAGCATATGGTACACTTTCCGAGGAAACAACCTCAAGTTCATAGTATCAACTCTATTGGAAAAATTCCATCGATTATATTTGGAGGTTTTGAATTTCCTCTTCCTACTGTCAAGAAGAAATATGATATTCTTGTTATTGGGGATGTCCATATCCCCGTTGAGGTAACATAGTGTTATTCGAAATTTCTCCGGTTCCATGTTATTCGGAATGAGTTCGTTAGCAAGACTTATTCAACCTTGTTATTGGATTCATTTTGATGAGCATGAGATGGATGAAACTAGAAGGCACAACCTGTTGTACCCTCCTCTTACTTTCTGTTATTTATATTATTTAAAATAAAAATAGTATTTTTCTGTTTGTTATCTGATTTATCCGTGCAATATAAAAATACCCCGAAAATAAAAGTTCTCCAAATGCCCTGAAATTTAAATATGATTTTTTTCTGGAATATTTGAGAATATTTGGCACTGAGAACACAGCAGGAGGACCTGGCACCTCGCCACGAGGGTCAGGGGCGCGCCCTACCCCCTTGGGCACGCCCCTGCCTCGTGGGCCCATGGTGGCCCTCCTCCACTTATCCTTGCACCCACACACTCCTTCTTCCTCCCACAAACACGAATATCCAACTCAAACCCGAGTCCAAGCTCATTTTGCTGCCATTTTCGATCTCCTTGCTGAAAGCACCTCTCACAAAACTGCTTGGGGAGATTGTTCCTTGGTATGTGACTCCTCCATTGGTCCAATTAGTTTTTGTTCTAATGCTTTATTCATTGCAAATTTGTGCTGCTTAGGTGACCCTGTTCTTGAGCTTTCATGTCAAATTTATATGGTCAAAAGTAGTTTTGATGCATGATATAGGCTCTAGGCACTTGTAGGAGTAGTTGCTATCAATATTATTGAGTTTGGTTCACTTTTATTTTGAAGTTACTAAAAATTTCACAAATTTTTCAGAGGAAGAAATATGTTTAGGAAAATGTATCAAGGTGGCTCTTCAATGAAGCAAGAGCCCAGGCTTGCAATGTGTGATGTTGATGATGAGCCACCAAGAAATGCTCTAGTGCGTCCTTGTGAATGGCCTTCAGAAAATTTCATGGATCGAGCGGGAATTAAGGAAGAATTTAACGCATATTTGCGTAACGCTGATCTTGTGAGCTTCGAGGAAGAAAAGTGCAGCCAGTATCACTATCTCACTAGTTCCTTTGTGAGGAGGTTTGAATTTTCATCTTCACGTAATTCTCCAACTGTCCTGTTTGATCTTTATGAAAATTCTTACACTATGGACTTAGAGGATTTTACCACTGCTTGCAAACTTCCACAATGGGGTAGTGTCAGGGAACCTCGCAAATCTGAATTTAGAGATTTTCTTGCTAGTATAACTGTGGGGGAATCTAGAGATATAACACAAGCTACTATAGGGAGCATTCACTTTCTGCTATACATTATTTTGCTCTCTTCATAGGTAGATGCATTAATGGTAAAGATGAGTCATGTCACATGTGTGTCCCCGACCTCAATATTCTTAGGAGTGCTGTGTTAGGAGATAAATCTTATAATTTGGGAGCCATTGTTGCACGTAGGTTGCATCTTAATAGATTTAATGGAGATTTCTTTGGTGGAATTTATGCAAGCCGCATAGCTAATTTTCTTGGTATAGCCATACGCGAGGATGATATTGAGTTGCCTCCTGCTTATTTGGATTATGAGGCTATGGTTGACCACCAGTTTGTCGAGAGGAATGAATCACCTCTCCAGTATCGCTTAATCTTTGATAGACGTCGTGCTGTCCGTATTACTCTCCCTGCTCGTGCCTTCTTTGATTATCAGGCAAAAGGAAGATATGTTATTACCAGAGAGGAGGCAGATGAGTACGAGAGGAGGGCGGAGGCCGCTCGTCGCCACGCTGCAGCTCAGGAGGCGATAGCCGCTGCATCTCAGTACGACCCCAACTATTATTATGGATATCCGCCAGGCCAACCGTGGCCATAGACCAACTTAGGGCAAAAGCCTAAGCTTGGGGGAGTATGTATTTCTCACCAACATTACATTTATGTTCACACACTCATTGCTAGATGTCAGTGCTCATACTTTTTCATTGTATCATCCATGCTAGTTTATTTTCCTTTTTATGCTCTCATCTTGTATGTTTGATAAACCTTAAGAAAAACCAAAAAATTTAGTTGTATATTTTAATCAGTTTACTTTCCATGCTTGTAGTAGTAATTAAAAGGAAAACCCAAAAAGATTTCCTGTTCTTCTTTTACTTGTTGGGAGCTTTCCCATGTAAATAGTTTTATTTCTTTTCTTTTCTTTGGGGTCGATAGGAGAAGACCATAATTAAATTGTTGAAGTAGCTCTTATATGCATTATTGTTGACCTGACAAAAGAGCCCATATTGCCTTGTCCATTCCTGTTTATTGAATGCTTGCAGATTCCAGCTTAGTCCAATGCACGTGCACTATTATTATTATTCACACTATTCGGTCTTGCAAGTGAAAGGCAATTATGATGATATATGATGGACTGATTGAGATGAGAAAAGCTGGTATGAACTCGACCTCTTTTTTTGTAAATATGATTAGTTCATCGTTCCTGATTCAGCCTATTATGAATAAACATGTTTGCAATGACAACTAGAGATCATAGTTTCTTGTGCCATGCTTCATTAGCTAGGAGCCTATAATGGTTTACCTTGCATGCCAACATGCTATTAAAATGGTTGTGATGTGGTATGATAGGGTGGTATCCTCCTCTGAATGATTTAAGTGACTTGACTTGGCGCATGTTCACGCATGTAGTTGAAACAAAATCAACATAGCCTTCACGATATTTATGTTCATGGTGGATTATATCCTACTCATGCTTGCATTCGGTGTTGATTAATTTTAATGCATGTTCATGACTGTTGTCGCTCTCTAGTTGGTCGCTTCCCAGTCTTTTGCTAGCCTTCACCTGTACTAAGCGTGAATACTGCTTGTGCATCCAACTCCATAAACCCCAAAGTTATTCCATATGAGTCCACCATACCTACCTATATACGGTATCTACCTGCCGTTCCAAGTAAATTTGTATGTGCCAAACTCTAAACCTTCAAATAAATATCTTGTTTTATATGCTCGAATAGCTCATGTATCAACTAGGGCTGTCCGTATCTTCCATGTTAGGCGGGTTATTCTCAAGAGGAGTGGACTCCGCTCCTCACTCACGAGAAAGTGGCTAGTCACCGGGATGCCCAGTCCCATGCTTTATGCAAATCAAATCAAAAAAAATTGCAAACAAAACTCCCCTTGGGACTCTTGTTAGTTGGAGGCACTCATTGTTTCGAGCAAGCCATGGATTGATGCTTGTTGGTGGAGGGGGAGTATAAACTTTACCATTATGTTTGGGAACTGCCTATAATGTGTGTAGCATGGAATATATTGCCATCGCTTGGTTGTTATGTTGACAATGAAAGTATACCGCTCAAAATATTATTCATCTCTATTTCAAAACCAAGCTCGGGCACCTCTAGAAATCCCTGCTTCCCTCTGCGAAGGGCCTATCTATTTACTTTCATGTTGAGTCATCATCTTCTTATTAAAAAGCACCAGTTGGAGAGCACCACCGTCATTTGCATTCATTACTGTTAGTTTACATTGAGTATGAACTGGATCTCTTTTACCATGAATTACAATGTCTAGTTAGTCCTTGATCTTTAAAGGTGCTCTGCATTTATGTTTTGCGGTCTCAGAAAGGGCTAGCGAGATACCATCTTGTTATATCATATTATGATTGTTTTGAGAAAGTGTTGTCATCTGAGATTTATTATTATTGCTCGCTAGTTGATTATGCCATTGATATGAGTAAACTTGAGACCTAAGCGTTATTGTGAATGTGGTTAGTCATAATCTTTGCTGAAAACTTGAATGCTGGCTTTGCATATTTACAACAACAAGAGCTAACAGAGTTTGTAAAAGTTTTTCTTTATCACTTTCAGTTCATCAACTGAATTGCTTGAGGACAAGCAAAGGTTTAAGCTTGGGGGAGTTGATACGTCTCCATCGTATCTAATTTTCCAAACACTTTTGCCCTTGTTTTGGACTCTAACTTGCATGATTTGAATGGAACTAACCCAGACGACGCTGTTTTCGGCAGAATTGCTATGGTGTTATTTATGTGCAGAAACAAAAGTTCTCGGAATGACCTGAAACTTCACGGAACATCTATTCGGAAATAATAAAAAAATCCTTGCAAAAGATGAAGACCAGGGGGCCCACCACCTGTCCATGAGGGTGGGGGCGCGCCTGCTCCCCTAGGGCGTGCCCTCCTACCTCATGGGCCCCCTGGAGCTCCTCCGACCTCAACTCCAACTCTATATATTTGCTTTCAGGGAGAAAAAAATTAGAGAGAAGAATTCATCGCGTTTTATGAAACAGAGCCGCCGCCAAGCCCTAAAACCTCTCGGGAGGGCTGATCTGGAGTCCGTTCGGGGCTCCGGAGAGAGGAATCCGTCGCCATCGTCATCATCAACCATCCTCCATCACCAATTTCATGATGCTCACTGCCGTGCGTGAGTAATTCCATCGTAGGCTTGCTGGACGGTGATGGGTTGGATGAGATCTATCATGTAATCGAGTTAGTTTTGTTAGGGTTTGATCCCTAGTATCCACTATGTTCTGAGATTAATGTTGCTATGACTTTGCTATGCTTAATGCTTGTCACTAGGGCCCGAGTGCCATGATTTCAGATCTGAACCTATTATGTTTTCATCAATATATGAGAGTTCTTGATCCTATCTTGCAAGTCTATAGTCACCTACTATGTGTTATGATCCGTTAACCCCGAAGTGAAAATAATCGGGATACTTACCAGTGATGACCATAGTTTGAGGAGTTCATGTATTCACTATGTGCTATGCTTTGTTCTGGTACTCTATTAAAAGGAGGCCTTAATATCCCTTAGTCTCCATTAGGACCCCGCTTCCACGGGAGGGTAGGACAAAAGATGTCATGCAAGTTCTTTTACATAAGCACGTATGACTATATTCAGAATACATGCCTACATTACATTGATGAACTGGGGCTAGTTCTGTGTCACCCTATGTTATGATTGTTACATGATGAACTGCATCCGGCATAATTCTTCATCACCGATCCATTGCCTACGAGCTTTCCATATATTGTTCTTCGCTTATTTACTTTTCCGTTGCTATTGTTACAATCACTACAAAATACCAAAAACATTACTTTTGCTACCGTTACCGCTACTATCATATTACTTTGCTACTAAATACTTTGTTGCAGATATTAAGTTTCTAGGTGTGGTTGAATTCACAACTCAGCTGATAATACTTGAGAATATTCTTTGGCTCCCCTTGTGTCGAATCAATAAATTTGGGTTGAATACTCTACCCTCGAAAACTGTTGCGATCCCTTATACTTGTGGGTTGTCAACACATAACTCATAATACAAATCGTCATCGGACGTTAAGCGTGCGGATCCTGCGGGTTCGAGAACTATGTAGACATGACAGAGACATATCTCTGATCAATAACCAATAGCAGAACCTGGATGCTCATATTGGTTCCTACATATTCTATGAAGATCTTTATCGGTCAAACCGCAATGACAATGTACGTCATTCCCTTTGTCATCGGTATGTTACTTGCCCGAGATTCGATCGTCGGTATCATCATACCTAGTTCAATGTCGTTACCGGCAAGTCTCTTTACTCGTTCCGTAATGCATCATCCTGCAACTAAGTCATTAGTCACATTGCTTGCAAGTCTTATTGTGATGTGCATTACCGAGAGGGCCAGAGATACCTCTCCGATACTTGGAGTAACAAATCCTAATCTTGGTCTATGCCAACCCAACAAAGACCTTTGGAGACACCTGTAGATCATCTTTATAATCACCCAGATACGTTGTGACGTTTGATAGCACACAAGGTGTTCCTCCGGTATTCGGGAGTTGCATAATCTCATAGTCAAAGGAATATGTATAAGTCATGAAGAAAGCAATAGCAATAAAACTTAAGGATCATTATGCTAATATAATGGATGGGTCTTGTCCATCACATCATTCTCCTAATGATGTGATCCCGTTCATCAAATGACAACACATGTCTATGGTCAGGAAACTTAACCATCTTTGATCAACAAGCTAGTCAAGTAGAGGCATACTAGGGACACTTTGTTTTGTCTATGTATTCACACATGTATCAAGTTTCCGGTTAATACAATTCTAGCATGAATAAATAAACATTTATCATGATATAAGGAAATATAAATAACAACTTTCTTATTGCGTCTAGGGCATATTTCTTCAGAAGCCCTGCCGGATCGTGAAGACCGTACGCTTGCAACCAAGTAGAGAGGTCATGCTTTCGGTCTTCCGTTCGAGGGATCATTCGAGGGTGGTTCGTGGGATCATCATCGAGGTTCGAGGGACTCCAAGTATGATCTACATCGACTCGTCTACTCCCGCTACACTCCGGAATCGGTAATGATTCGTTGATCCAAACCCGATATGCATCTGAATATTGTCCCTGGGTGTTCGTAGGTGAATTTTTTTGTTTTCTACTATTATTCCCAACACCGGCTTGGTCACATAGCGGCAAGGATTAGTCAGGTTTGCAACGCTTAGGGCGGTGCGGGAGTGCGACAGTGGCGCAAAGGGGTGGTGCAGGTGCTCTCTGGCACTGGGCGGCATGGATTTGGCGAAGCAAGCACGCGGCAACTCTGCTTTGGGAGGTCGTGCATGCAGGGAGGCCACGCGCGGGGATGCGTGCGTGAAGGAAAGAGTTGGGAGGATGTGGCGCATGCGCCCAATGGGTTGGGCGGCACAGGTCTGTTTCCCGGTGCATGGGTGGCGCTCTGGCTCACCACGGACTGGTCAGCGTGCATCTGTTGCTCTGTCGCTCATAGAGCAGTCCGGCTTGGTGGACTTAGACTAGTCACAATGGGTAGTAACATAGAGCAGTAACATGCCCATGTTACTACTCTATGTTACAACCTCTATAGTGGGGAGTAACATATGTGTGGTAACATGCAATACTTCATTTATTATGGTATAGACTCATCTTGCCTTGATATGTGTGATGTTACTCATACTAATAGTAACTAGCTATGTTACTACATCCCTCTCTTTTTTCATTTATTGCTTGCCACATCATCTATTTTATCTAGATATGTGTGATGTTACTACCTATGTTACTCCCACCACTACAAAAAAATACACTTCCGTGATGATACATGTTTGTCACAGTAGGTCGCGTTTTTTGTCATGCATGTACATCCATGACGATTTTATGACAGAATCAAGATAGTCATACATGTGCTGTCGTACAAGTGTTCCATGACATTACCAAAATTATCATCACAGAAGTGTCCACTTCCATGATGATAAATCGCGCGTCACAGAAGTGCTTTCGTCAAGGGTGACCGACACGTGGCATCCACCGTAACGGAACGCCGTTAAGCTATCGGGTCGGGTTTTGGATCTGATAACCCGTTAACAGCCCCGACCAATGGGGATTTTCCACATGTAAAATCATCATTGGCTGGAGGAAACATGTGTCGACTCACCGTTGGGACAGATGTCGTCCGCTCATTGGACCGAAGGTGCCTATGATACAGCGACACGTGGCACGGCCCAACAATGGCCCATTCCTATGAAAAGGCCGGCCCGTTTGACTTGGTCAAAAGGTGGCGGGCCGGCCCACGGAAAGCCTGTTAACGGCCTGTTCGCATATAGCCCATTTACAGCCCGCTAACCCAGGGCCCGTTACGCCCTATCCGAATTAGGCCCAGTAGCATCATCCGGGCTGTCCAATATGATTCAGTCTGTTTTAACTTCTGGCCCATGTGTGGCCCATGACTTCCTTCGGCCCATATGCGGACCTTTGTAACTCTTGGCCCTGAGGGAGTCCTGGATTAGGGGGTCTCCAGACAGCCGGACTATATCCTTTGGCCGGACTGTTGGACTATGAAGAAACAAGATTGAAGACTTCGTCTCGTGTCCGGATGGGACTCTACTTGGCGTAGAAGGCAAGCTAGGCAATACGGATATGTATATCTCCTCCTTTGTAACCGACCTTGTGTAACCCTAGCCCTCTCCGGTGTCTATATAAACCGGAGGGTTTTAGTCCACAGGACAACATACAATCATACCATAGGCTAGCTTCTAGGGTTTAGCCTCTCTGATCTCATGGTAGATCTACTCTTGTACTACCCATATCATCAATATTAATCAAGCAGGACGTAGGGTTTTACCTCCATCAAGAGGGCCCGAACCTGGGTAAAACATTGTGTCCCCTGCCTCCTGTTACCATCCGGCCTAGACGCACAGTTCGGGACCCCCTACCCGAGATCCGCCGGTTTTGACACCGACATTGGTGCTTTCATTGAGAGTTCCTCTGTGTCGTCGCCAGAAGGAAGGATGTCTCGTCTCGTCTTTAAATACGGTACTACTATCGAGGGAGCTTTGGCTGTCGGCCAAACTCTCCGGCTAGGCAGTTTCATCATGACCGCCTGTTCGGTCGCCGCGCCGACGATGACTTCTCGGGTCATCGAAAATAGCCTCCACGTCAAATTGGCACTCGCCGAACAGATGGATCCAATAGAGCTCGCCTCCTTAAACGAGCTCTTAGATCGCATCGCCGCCCTGGGAGTCGCTACGGACTATGATCGGATTGGGCTTAAACCCGATCAAAGGGAGATTAACTCTCCGCCGGTCACCCATCATATTGTAGTGGTGGAGGAACAATGCGGCGACCTTTCCTCCATCTTGAGGACCAACTATGTCCGGATTCCCGAGCTCTCTGAGCCGGACGCCCGTTCGCGGGAGGACAACACCCAATCCCTGAACTTAGAGTCAGGCAGCGGGCCAGGGTTATCGGGTCACACCACGGAACCGGAACTTTCAAAATTAGAAATTCCTTGGCCCCTGGATCCCAGATCAGGTGAGGGCTCGGATTCAATTCCACCCACCCACCCAAACATAAGCGATCTTTCCCACATCAGGCAAGAGCCCCAGGAAACAGTACATCACTACTGGGCTAGATTCCTCCTTGCGATGAACAAGGTTAAGGACTGTCGCGAGGAAGACGCGATCTTATTTTTCCGCAATAATTGTGCGGACAAGGGAATCCTTAACACCATAAATCGCCGTGAGATAATCCGGCCCTGAACACAAACCAAAACAAACTTTTGGGATAATCCGGCCCTGAACACAAACCCAGTCCGAAATAAAAGGGTGCATTATCACAATACACCCGGGTTAACTACCAAAAAGCAAAATCCCTCTACGGGGTAAGGAACCGTACTGGAGGGATAGCTCAACGGACCCTGCAAGATTCATAGTACAGCGGATGCAATACCAACGCACAGCCTTAGAGCATGTTGGATACTCCGGCAGGTGGCCAAAAATGGTGAGGATCTACTCCTCCCAAATACCACAGAGCACCATCCCGAGGACAACAATATGGTGTTAACGATCTTTGAGACCTTCGCGTCAAATAATAGACGCAAGCGAACACTCCGCAGCATGGTCGAAATCTGTCATGTGGCAGCAATAAATCCTTGGAGTGACACGGCTATTACCTTCAATGCCAGTGACGAACCTAAATTCCGAACAGCCCGAGCACCAGCCGCACTGGTCCTCAGTCCAATCGTGGACGGCTTTCGACTCACCAAGGTACTCATGGACGGCGGCAGCGGATTAAACCTCATCTATGAGGAAACTCTTCAAAAGATGGAAATAGACTGGAGCCGCATTGAGCAAAGTAGCACAACCTTTAGAGGAATCATCCCCAGTCGAGAAGCATGTTGTGCTGGGAAAATCACACAAGATGTGGTATTCGGCACGTCGGATAATTACAGGTCCGAAGAAATTACATTCCAAGTGGCCCCGTTTAGCAGTGGTTATCACGCTCTTTTAGGACGGGAGGCATTCACAATCTTCCAAGCCGTACCACATTGCGGTTACATGAAGCTCAAAATGCCCGGGCCCAACGGAATCATCACTCTCGCTAGCGATCCAGACACAGCACTCCGCGCCGAAAACAAAACAGCCGCATTGGCCCTCGAGGCATTATCCGAAGCCCTCTCGGCCGAGGAATTAAGTACGCTACGCTCCACAGTGGACAGGGACGACGTAATACTCGACAAGAGATCCAAGTCCACCTCTTTTAAACCAACGGATGAAATAGTCAAATTCCAAGTCCACCCAACGGACCCTACAAAAACATCCTCCATCAGGGCACAGCTAAGCCCCGCTGTGGACGCCGCACTACGAGAGTTCCTACGTGAGAACTGGGACATATTCGCCTGGCATCCTCAGACATGCCAGGAATCCCACGCTGGCTGGCCGAGCATAGCCTCAATATCCTAAAGGGATTCAAGCCGGTCAAGCAAGCTCTTCAGCGTTTCTCTGAACCTAAGAGACAGGCCATGGGAGAGGAACTAGCCAAGTTATTGGAGGCCAGATTCATCAAAGAAATAAAACACCCGGACTGGCTAGCAAACCTGGTGATGGTACTAAAGAAGGAAAAATCCTGGCGCCTTTGTGTCGACTTCAAAGACCTCAATAAAGCTTGCCCAAAGGATCCCTTCCCCCTCCCACGCATCGATCAAATCATTGATGCTACCGCAGGACACGAGTCATTGTGTTTCCTCGGCACATACTCTGGTTACCACCAAATCAAGATGGCGGAGTCCGACCAAGCCGCAACGGCATTCATCACGCCATACGGTCCCTTCTGTTTTAACACAATGCCTTTTGGGCTCAAAAACGACGGTGCAACATATCAGTACATGATTTAGACATGTCTGGAGAAACAAATCGGCAAAACAGTAGAGGCATACGTAGACGATGTGGTCATCAAAACCAAACACGTCGACTCTTTGATAGACGACTTGAGGCTCACGTTCGACAACCTCCGAACATACGACATCAAGCTCAATCCGGAAAAATGCATTTTCGGCGTACCAGCCGAAAAGCTCCTGGGATTCATTGTCTCCAGTAGAGGTATTGAAGCTAATCCGGCCAAAATCCAAGCATTGTCACAGTTGGCTACCCCAACAGACCTCAAACAAATCCAGAAGCTAACTGGATGCGTGGCGGCTCTAAGACGCTTTATCTCCCGCTTGGGAGAAAAGGCTTTACTCCTTTATCGCCTCCTTCGGCGCACCGAACACTTCGAGTGGACGGATGCGGCCACAACCGGATTGGAAGAAATAAAGGCCATTCTGGCAACCAACCCGATCCTGGCCGCACCAAACATCGGCGAACCAATGATGTTGTATATTGCGGCAACTCATCAAGTTGTAAGCGCGGTGCTCATTGTCGAACGGGAAGCGGACGGACACAAATTCCCTCTTCAAAAGTCGGTATACTATGTATCCACTGTCCTCACTCCATGCAAATCACGGTACCCGCATTACCAAAAAATAGCATATGCGGTATTCATGGCATCAAGGAAATTGCGACACTACTTTCAAGAGTGTTCGATTACAGTAGCCTCGGAAGTGCCACTTAATGATATTATCAACAACCGCGACGCTACGGGCCGGATTGCCAAATGGGCCATTGAGCTCCTCCCATTCGACATAACATACAAACCTCGCTGAGCCATTAAATCGCAAGTACTGGCCGACTTCGTCGCTGAATGGACGGAGGCCGAACTCCCTAAAGAGTACGGCGCATACTCCAATTGCATCATGCACTTCGACGGTTCTAAAAGGCTGGCCGGTCTAGGGGCTGGCGTCGTCCTGACGTCCCCAACCGGAGATACCGTTCGGTACATACTGCAAATATTGTATACAAATTCCAACAATGCAGCCGAATACGAAGCTCTGTTGCATGGTCTTCGGATGGCAGTCTTTATGGGCATTCAACGCCTGGAGGTGTGTGGGGATTTAAACCTCGCAATATCCCAAATAAACGGAGATTTTGACGCCAAGGATCCGAAAATGGCGGCCTATCGAAATGTCGTCCTAAAAATGTCAGCTCGGTTCGAGGGACTCGAATTTCACCATGTGGCTCGGGAAAATAATCAGGCGGCGGATATCCTCGCCCGCATCGGCGCAAAACGCGACACGGTCCCTCCCAACATATTTCTGGAAAGGCTCTTCAAGCCATCCGTAGCATGGGAAGGTGACACTGGTAACAACAGTCCGGACCCGGCCAAAATACCCGATACCGAACTCTCTGACACAATCGGAGGCTTCGCCACCGAAATAACACCTTCAGCCCACGAAATAATGGCCATTATTACCCCGTGGACAGAACCATTCCTGGCCTACCTAACTAGACAGGAACTTCCGGAGGACCAAAATGAGGCACGCTGCATAGTGCGGCGATCCAAGGCCTACAGGGTCCATGAGGGAGAATTGTACAAGAAAAGCACTACCGGAGTCCTTCAAAGGTGCATCTCCGAAGAGGAAGGGCGGAATCTTTTGGCAGAAATTCACGCCGGACTCGGCGGTCATCACGCCGCAGCCCGGGCTCTTGTAAGCAAGGCCTTCCGTATAGGATTCTATTGGCCAACGGCCCGGGCAGATGCACATGACTTGGTCCAACGTTGCGCCGGTTGCCAGCTCTTTGCAAAGCAAAGCCACATGCCACCCACCGCCCTCCAAACAATCCCCATTACATGGCCCTTCGCGGTCTGGGGGCTTGACATGGTTGGACCCCTTAAAGGGGGAACCCACAAGAAAAAATACTTATTGGTCATGGTGGATAAATTCACCAAATGGATAGAGGCTAAACCGGTTAAAACAGCCGAATCCGGAACGGTGATAGATTTCATATCCGGGGTTGTACACCATTACAGCGTCCCCCATAGCATCATCACTGATAACGGCACGAACTTCACGGCCGACGAGGTAAAACTCTGGTGCAGCAAAATGGGCATCAAGCCCGATTATGCTTCAGTCTATCACCCACAAACCAACGGTCAAGCCGAACGAGCAAACGGTCTTATAATGAGCGGCATTAAACATAGATTAGTGCGTTCCTTAACGGAGTCTGACACGCACTGGGTAGAGGAGCTCGACTCCATACTCTGGGGGCTGCGGACCACGCCGAATCGTAGTACCGGATATACACTGTTTTTTATGGTGTACGGCGTAGAGGCAGTCTTGCCCTGTGACATAATTCATGACTCACCTCGAGTGCGCATGTACGAAGAAAGAGAAGTCGAGCTCGATCGGTGGGACAGTCTGGACACCTTGGAGGAAGAGCGCGACGTAGCCAAAGCCCATTCCGCATTTTACCAGCAACAGGCTCGCAGATACCAAAGCAGAGAAGTACGGGCCAAAACTTATTACGTTGGTGAACTAGTTCTACGCCTGCCGGATAAGAAAAAGAACAAGCTCGAGCCCAAATGGGGAAGGTCCCTTCATTATCGACCAAGTTCTGATTGGTGGAGCGTACCGACTGCGGGATGCATCGACTAGTCGACTCGAGCCGAACCCATGGAACGCAGCCAGGCTCCGAAGATTCTACGCCTAGCACCGGACTCTATGTTAGTCCCCTCCCTTTGTCCATTTTCTGCATATGCATCATCTGTCTTGTTTCCCTTTTCTTTCTTTTTCTTATTATTTCTCTGGGCCTTCAAGGGTCACCTTGTGCCTCACTTATACATTACAGATGCGCTAGCCGCACTCTCCATACCTGGGGGCTTCTTTCATAGAAGCTTAAATTATTTACATGGGCCTCATGCCCAACACATGTGTTATACTTCTGCATGTACCTTTTTTCACCATTATATGCATCGATATGACTTAAGTTTTGGCCAAGCTGGGTTGCCTGGCTCTTGTATTTATGACCTACATACCCGTTAATTCGGCTAGGGCATAAGGGGAGCACCTCTGCGATTGTTACTGCCGGGTCAGCCGGATGTGTACCTCAGACTAGGTGAAGCCGAAAGCTAGCGTTCTTAAGGGAATATACGGTCGGTGAACAAAAGATGACTTTTATTTATTATCCATATCTGCCCCCAGATGCTTTTTCTGCGTTTCTTATCGCAGTCTAAACATGCACTTTAGGCTATGCTTACCCAGGGAAAGGAACCCTTAACGGAACTATTCTCCCTGGAAGATGTTTCTTACTACCCATGTAATATAACATAACTAGTTGGGCACTTGTCTGATAAAGCACTAATCACCCCTACGCCTGGTCTCCACGCATACCCCGGTTCTTATATAACTGAGCGGGTATTCGGATTCACTCCGGACTATCGGGCCCGGAGGTTGAAGCGAAAAGGTCCGCAACGACAAATGATCTACAATCCGGCTAGAAGGCATTATACATGTCACTTTAATTACATAGTCATGCAAACTGACTAAACTCCTCTTCTATACCATCCAACAGGCGGTCTAGCTTACAATCCTGTTGGGAATACTTTGCGGCTAATTCTACTTGCCCATAAACTAAGCTAACGGGGATCTCTTTTCCATCGGGCCCCACAGGTCCGACCTCGGCCATGTGATTTGGGTCTGCCTTGGTATACCAAGTCTTCACCATGGCCCAGGCCTCTCTGGCACCCTGTCGGCAGGCCGATATCTTCCATAATCGGAAGTGCCGCCGTGCTCCCTTCAGCTTCTCCGCAAGCTCTGCAACGCCTTCTGCCAGGGAGACGGATGGCCACAAGGCCTGGGCAACACCCTGCATCACCTGCCGAACTTGTTCATGCAGATGTGACAACTCGGACAGAAGATCACCCGCAGACCCGGGCATTTCCTCCGCAGGATGACCCGTCAGCATACCTACAGACATAACGCTGTTAGTCGACTTCTTCGCCGGACTCCTTTAACAGGATTCGTTCAAGCACTTACTGAAAATGCCGCGCCAAAGCCGCTTATTCTCCTTCTCGGAGTCTGCAAGCTGGCCCCGAACGTCTTTTAGTTCAACGCTTAGCTTAACATTGGCATCTTGGAGATTATTTTTCTTCCGCCTAACCTCAGTCAGCACACGTTTGCCAGCTTCTAGTTGTCGTATGACATGTTGGTCCTCCAGATTCTCCCCGGATTCATCTGCAACATCTATTGTTAGAACCGCAGCTATGCCGCACACTATATGGTAACCATCACTCTTTAAAGTAAATGTTACCAGCGGGAGGCTTTTTCTGTTCCTGCAATGCGGCAAGAGCGGCCCGCAGTTGGGCCTTGCATTCCTCCAGCTCCTGGGACAGCCTAGTATTCTTCTCTGTAAGAACCTGCACATTAAAGATGATCCTTAAATCAGTTCTGCTAACTGTTTCAAGTCTCAGGGGCTACTGATACATATAAATCGCTAGATTTACTCACCCATGCATCCTTTACATACTGATCCGTGACTCTGGCTAGACCATCTTGAGCAGCACGGAGGTACGCCTCTCCAGAATTAAAGGCGTCGAACGCCTCTGGTGAGAAACAAGCGTCGCGGAGTACGGCCCGGCGGCGCCTATGATTGATGGCACTTTCCACTTCTGAGTTTGTAGCGGATAATCTATCCGCATCCTCTGTAGGGGGATTATCCGGCGCCTGCCCCATATCGGCTTCCGCCTCCATGTCCGGTCCTGGCGCCCGACTGGTGGAAGCTTGATTGGCAGCATCGCCGGACATATTTCGGCGAGCGTTTTTTCTGTTAAAGAAACACGGGCGTCATTACATTTTGAGAAATACGACAACCACGGAGCGGGGTTTTTCCTATACCTTTGTGTCGGCGTCTCCGTCCTAACCGCCTTCCTTTTTGGCCTACCTGGCCTCGGTGCCTCTTGTTGGCGAGTTGCTGCGGGTTCGGCAGGGCGTCCCGAATGCCTTCCCTGTAAAAGATGCCATGTGTATATGGTGGGTGAAGTGCCTAAAAGGGGATCCTAGTTTTGGAGTTGGGACTTTTTGATTTTTCTTACCTGTGATGCAAGGAGCAGTCCGGGATAGTCGGCCGTAATGGCCACCAGGGCATCCTCGCAGCTTAACTGATAGAACTGTCGGTCTATCAGTTCCACGGAGATAACTGGATCTTCTTCAAGTCCGGAGTCGAGGGCTCGGTCAGGGTCCTCTGGTTCTGGAGAAGGGCTGCTGACCTCCTTTATGGCTTTTCGCAATTCCTGCCGCAAAGTGGCAAGGTGAATACTTACGACTAAGAATGCAGAAAAATGGGAGCAGGGAGATATAACTTACCCAGCTTGGAGGATTGTACATGGAGAATCCATCCCATGGCTTGATGCGGGTGAACTCCTCTTCCTCGCCCTTGAACAGTTCGGACAGAATCTTCGCTAGAGCAGCAGCATTGTCCAAAACCTTACACCGTAGCGGGTGGCGTCATCCGCCCCGTTATAACACCACAAGGGGTGCCCACGATATTGGAGTGGATGCACTCCCCGCATTATGCAAATCGACATAACTTTTATTATCAATCTGGATCGAGCTAGTGCTTTGATCCGGTTCATCAGATAGAGGACTTCTCCGTTGTCTTCCGCCTGGGGGCTCCGTGGGCGCCAACTTCGGCGCTTCTTCAGAGGAGCATTGTTGAACTCGGGCAGACCCCGCCGAACAGGGTCCGGAAGGGGGACGTCCTCCATATAAAACCATTCTGAAGGCCAGTCTTCGGACGGCTTCTTCGGGGTACCGGACAAATATCCGGTATCGGCGATGCGCCATACTTCGGCTCCGCCCACTTGATAAAGTGATTCCCTCTGTGTGCGAGGGACAAGGCAAAATAGCCTTTTCCACAGCTCAAAGTGAGCCTCGCAGCCCAGGAACAACTCGCACAGAGCAACATAGCCGGCGATGTGTAGGATGGAGGCAGGGGTGAGATTGTGTAATTGGAGGCCATAGAACTCCAGGAGCCCGCGGAGGAACGGATGAATTGGAAATCCGAGTCCCCTTAATAAGTAAGGAACAAGGCAAACCCATTCCCCCATGGAGGGACAGGGAAAGTTCTCCGCTTGCTCCCCGCCATTGTAGGTGGCGAGCCCGGCTCGAACGGGCACCATGTACGCCAGAGGGAGAAATCCCTTAGTCTGCAGCTCGACTAATCGATTGTGCGGGACTGAACACCTCTCCCAATCATCGGGCTTAGGGCTACGGGGGCGGGAGGAGGAGCTCCGGAGGTCAGCCATGCTGGAATGGATCTTTTCGAAGCACGCTCTGATGAATTCTCGCTGGGGGAGGATGATATGGATTGGATCTAAGAATCCCCGTCCCTTTAATAGACAATTCATTTATCTGGCTAGGGGGCGAATGTAAAAACGCCCTGTCACCTCGTATTCATTCGACGCGTGGGAGATAGCCCTTACTGAGCACAGAAGCCAAGAGGTTCAACATTTATGGAGCCGGACACTGCTTACGAATACTTGAAAGTTGGAGAAGAACGCGCCCTACAATGCCGAAGACAACACTGCGCGCCGGACTCATCGTCATTGAAGCCTGGTTCGGGGGCTACTAAGGGAGTCCTGGATTAGGGGGTCTCCGGACAGCCAGACTATATCCTTTGGCCGGACTGTTGGACTATGAAGATACAAGATTGAATATTGCGTCTTGTGTCCGGATGGGACTCTACTTGGCGTAGAAGGCAAGCTAGGCAATACGGATATGTATATCTCCTCCTTTGTAACCGACCTTGTGTAACCCTAGCCCTCTCCGGTGTCTATATAAACCGGAGGGTTTTAGTCCGTAGGACAACATACAATCATACCATAGGCTAGCTTCTAGGGTTTAGCCTCTCTGATCTCATGGTAGATCTACTCTTGTACTACCCATATCATCAATATTAATCAAGCAGGACGTAGGGTTTTACCTCCATCAAGAGGGCCCGAACTTGGGTAAAACATTGTGTCCCCTGCCTCCTGTTACCATCCGGCCTAGACGCACAGTTTGGGACCCCCTACCCGAGATCCACCGGTTTTGACACCGACAGGCCCATTAATGGCCCGTGGTGAAACTAGCCCGTAATGAACAGTGTATGACTTTATACCCACTAACGGCCCGTTATTCCATTGGGCCGTTTCCAGCCCAAGTTATCTTTCGGCCTTCTTAGGGCCCATTGATTCTTGGGCTCATTTGCAGCATTCGGTTACATACGGCCCGTTACTGTCATTTTCTGCTTGTGGGCCAAATTCAGCCCATCGTTACAGTCGGCCTGTTTGTGGACCGTTAATACGTTGCGCCGTTTTCATGTCAAAAAAACCCATTGGGCTTTTTCATAGAGTTATCAAATACGGCCTATTAACGGCCTGTTATGGTCCACGAATAGTACGGCCCATGATTGGCGAAATGATGATACGCCCCGTAGAAGGCCCATGGATCGTACGGCCCGTATGAGGCCCATGGATAGTACGGCCCGTAGAAGGCCTATGGATCGTATGGCCCATAGAAGGCCCATTGACCCTACGGCCCGTAGAAGGCCCATGGACCCTAAGGCCCGTATAGAAGGCCGATGGATCCTACGGCCGGACGAAGGCCCATGGATCAAACGGCCGGCAAGAGGCCCATGGTTACAACAGTCCGTGTGTTGCCATGATTATTTTGGCCTAGTTACCAAAAATAGGCTATTGTGGCCACTAGAAAAAAACAGAAAAAGAACTGCAGTGACTACAAGCAAACAACTAAACAAGACAATAAGGAAATAAATAAGCAAGCAATTAACGCTAGCTTATTACCGCTATTACACATATTACATCCACTGGGCATCAAAGTTCGCCACCAGTGCAAATATAGGGAACAAAGCAGCACATTACATACACTGGTCGTCAAAATTGGCCACCAGTGCAAATAAATGCGGCAGCAAAACAAGAGGATAACTGAAACAACTTCAGAAGAGCTCAAGAAACGTTATCCTGGGTATCCACCATGCTAGCAATAAGCTTAGCAAGCTGATTAGCTTTGTCCTATTTGGCGCTAAAATCCTCCAACGCTTGCTGTTGCACCAGAAAGTATGCATCTGAATGCTCCAGGGACTTCCGCAGTCCTTCTGCTTCTTGTCGCAGCACAGCTGATCGATGTCTTTCAGCTTGTAGTTGAGACTCAAGAAACTGAACTGATTCAAACAGTGAGTTTGAATAGCTTGTGCAAGCGGTAGTGGCCAGTAACTCAAACACTAAACCAAGATAGGACTTTGGGGTTGTCTCGATGTCTTCAAGATAGTCTTCCTTAGCTATTTTATCAGCTTTGTTGGAGACCAACAAGGATGTGTCACTATCCTGAACCTTATCTGCATTACTTCCTTTACCATTTCTTAATAAGGCACTCTTCCCCAATATTCTGTCAGCATTCTAAAAGAAGAAACAAGCAGACACATAACAAGTTTAGCATGTACTAGTATATGAAACTCATTTTGGTGAACCAGTTCATTAGTAAGGTGGACAATATTTAACTACCAAGCCTTCTATTGCCAAGTACTAGTACATAATAAAAGCATCAAACAAACATATATCTATGTCCTAAGGTCACTGCATTGTCTTGCCAAATCAAAATAGAGACATAGTTAAAATCATATCAGTTCAAGACAAAGCAGCTGTGAAAGAATACAAAGCGTGGGAAACTACACGGCACAACAAGATTTCAGATGGGTACCATGGGTCTACATGTACAACAACATTATTGGCTTTGTTGTGATGCTAGTAATGTGCATGATATGAAAGTCAACTGTATACACAATTGAAATTGAAATCAACAGAGCTATTGATAAGAGCAAACCTGTTAAAGAAACATGCGTGAACATACCTGTTGTGCCATTGGAGTTTTGATTGGATTCTTCAATCTAAAATAAGTTTGTATGAGTAAATGCAGTGATACAAGAGAAAAGCAATCATAGTTAAAAAAGGCGCGCCTAAGCGAGCGCTTAAGCACGCCTAGGCTCTAGGCGTTAGCAAAACGCATTGCGCATAACTACCCATAATCTGCGCATAAGCATGCGCTTTGGTCAGTAAAGCACAAGGCGGTGGCAAAACGCACAATTAACGCCTAGCACTTTTTTTGAACTATGATAGCAATGGAATCTTAAATTAGAACAGTTGTTCTTCAGGTTTAGGCACTTGTTCTACATGAATATAGTACAGTGAGACGCACGAATATAATACTTAAAAATAGAAAATGAGCTCATAGACCTTACCACATTCTTGGTTTGGGACCAGTACAGAACAAGACGTTCCCAGTCATCGTCCAGTAAATGTGTCTCAGGAGAACGTAAGGGAATTTGATGAGTTTCTTTGCCGGTGAAGTATGTTTTCTTCAGGTAATTCCGATACTGCCACCAAGCATTCTTGAAGATAGCAGAGGTATTAGCACAGGTTACCTCATCCCGAGTTTCCAAATCGGTCCTTCTCTATAGAGAAAAATGGGAAAATTTGTTGTATTATAACCATCATGGAGGTAGGATGTATGGAACGAAGCAAAGTAATTGCCATGAATAACATTACTTACACATAACTCTTGGACAAACACCTGCAACTGGCATTTTCCTTCGTCTTCAGTATAATATTTCCAAGATGGGAAGATATGCACATACGATTTAACAACATCAAATGCGATAGATGCTAAACTACGACTAGCTGGTTATGCTTCCTCCATAGGAATAGGCGTACTAACTGGTGGAGTTGGGGTTCGCCGTGATAGTACTGGCTCTTTGGGCACTGGAGCTGCCTTACTAACTGCTCTTGTTTGGGAGCTCTATGGTGGAGATGGTGCTGTGTCAACAGGAACTGGGTTACTATCGGCTGGGGTTGGGGTTAGATTGGGTGAAGCTGGTTCTCTGTCCATCGCAGTAGGGGTACAATCTGCGAGAGTTTGGGTTATGTGTGGTAGGGCTGGTTCTTTTGCATGTACAACCGGGGTGCTATCTCCACCAAGAGGTAGCACTGTTTTATTTGAAGATCGTGTTTTTAGTCCGCTAGATACTGGCATCACCCACTCCAATTCAAATGGCTGATAAACAGGAAACATAGTTGAATGTACAGACATTGTATGAGAGACAGATGCAATAGATAGTGTGGAAAAAAGAGGGCATGAAATAGTTGGCATGTATATTGTTTAACTAAAACGGATAGCATGACATAATTTCACATATATGATGTCTATCTAAACTGGATAGCATAGCATAACATAATTCAAAGATATGATGAATAACTAAACAGGATCGCATGACATAATTCATCTACATGTTATCTAAGTAATCAGGATCGCATCATTTAATTCACATATGTGATTTATATGTTAAACAGAGGGCATTCGATATGATGTCTGAACTAAGAACATGGAGTTGAATATTGTGTATATGATGTGTAAACTATGCAATGCAAGACATCGTATGCATGATATGAGCAGTATAACCGTGCTAAGTTAGAGCATACACCTCAATGGGGGAATAGGACTGGTCATCTGTCTCTGAATCCATCTCTGAGGAGCTATCAGGACCCAACAAGAGATCTGCTTCGACAGGTAGCATTGTCTGCTCTGAAGGCCTTGTTTTCACTCCAGATTTTTCCATCTCCCACCCAAATGGCTGATTCACAGGAAGAGTAGTTTAATGTACAACAATTGTCGACAAATGGAAATGTAATGAAGAAAAGGATGGGCAAGATATCATTCAAATATATGATGCTTGGTTAAACAGGATGGCATTGCACATTTCACATATATTGTGGCTGGCTAAAAGACATGAGACTGCATAATTCCCATATATGATATAGAAACTAAACATGTGGCATTACAGAACATGTCTAAACTAAACAGATGGCATATATGATGTCAAAAGTAGGCACTGCAAGGCAACATATGCATGATATGACTAACATCATCATGCCAGGGTAGAGCAAACACCTTGGGGGTAAATAGGAGTGGTCAGCGGCGTCTGAATCCGCCTCAGAACAGATATCTTCCTCTAGATTACAATCTGGAGAGGGGTGGGGAGGGTTTGCCATTGAACCCAACATGGAGCGATGTCTGCATGACATTGTATTGTCGCGCGAAACTCTTCTCTTTTTCTCTACATGTTCAGCATGACTGTGTAAAATATCTGACATGCATACGAAAAAAAATATGGTGAGATTATGTAAGGAGAGCATGCAGAAAATTAGAGTGATGGTAACAACCAGTGGATCGACGTTTTTCCGTTGAACCAAAATAGCCCTAATGGATCGACGTGAATGTATAGTAATAAGTGATGCAACAAGTGTACAACCTCTTGGTCGTAGCCGTGTCGACCTCAGCATCATTGGGTTGGTCTCTAAAGCAGTTGAGGCAGAGGTGGCTATCGGAGGTGTGGAGGAAGATCTGAGGAATCTGTAGACAGCGTCCAGGGCACTGCTCTGTTGTGATGGATCGTTCTGTCGTTGGAGCAGCTCCGGTGAGCCGTAAGACGTCAAGGCTGAAGCAGCACAAGACAGACATCGTCAATCTCAAGTGGGATTCTAATAGCATCTCCAATATATGATGTAAAATGAATGTAAAATTAACATCACCAAAAACCACCTGACTACAACAGATGAGGTAAAAATTGTTGACTCTGAACTTAATTGTCGAAACTGAAATTTACTGTGGAATCTGAATGCTACTGTCGAAACTGAACGCAATGGTAGCAGAGAGGCACTTGACATGTAGTTTAGGCAGGGCCTGTAGTTCATCTTCAACCTGCACCCCCCTGAGCCGCCAGCCACCACCGGCCGAACCGCCAGCCCCAGCGCCGCCTCGCCGCCCCGAAACAACTCGCCACCGCCGCCCCGGCCAGCCTTCTAGGCCCCCCGCCCCCCACCCTGAACCCTAAGATAGATAGTGGGGTACCTCTCCGGCGAGCCCCCGTCCTTGCTGCGGGTGGTTCTTCCTTAACTCCGGCGAGCCCCCCCCCCCAACCCCTGAAAATCGACTGACCCAAAAGTTGATTCAGTCGACTGAAGTGTGGCTTAATTGGAGCAGAGCAGCACCATGAGCGAGGGGGAGAGCAGCAACAACAGTTGGGCGAGCGAGCGATCGAGTAAGAGCCGGACCAGCAGCAGCAGCTGCGCGAGCGAGCGAGCGAGAGCCGGAGCAGCAGCAGCAGATCCGGCTGGTATGGACGCCGCCGCCGAAGCGGCCTCGCACTGGGGGAGAGCCGCCATGGAGATGTCGCCCGCGGCGCCGGCTTCAAGGTAGCCGCTCCATGGGGGTGCGGGATGGAGCACCGTCGGCACCAGGAGGTCGAGTTAAGGAGAAGGTGCGATGCGATGAGTGTACAACCTCTTTGGTGGCGCCGAGTAGGCCTCAGCTTCGTCCGAGGAGTCGGTGAGGATGCTGCGGTTCCGGTGGAGTAGGTTAAGGTGGCGCTGTGGGGATGGAGCGGCCGCGATAGACGAGGCGATCGTCGGAGCAGCTCCTTGGAGGTGGAGGACGGGGCGGCTGAACTGGCGGGACGGCGAGATGGACGAAGAATCCTCATCCAGGGAGGTGGACGAGGGACGTCGAGCTGTTGTGGTGGACGACATCGTCGGGGAAGAGGCTTCGGCTGGGCAGCGGTGACATGGCGGACAAAGGAGGGTGGGGTTTTGCGGCTGGAGCGGAGAGGTTATGGCGGCCTGGGATTTCAATTGGTGAAAAGGGGGCGATGGGAGGGGGTGAAGCATGACTTAGGGACGCGCTTGTCCAAAATGTAGGGTGTGTTACAAAAGTACCCCCCCCACCGATTTGAACTAGCGGCCCTTTCGGCTCAAGGTTAGAAGGGGGATTTCGCGTGTCGGGATTTGGCAGCTGGAGGGAGTTTTCGCCGCGTTGTAATTTCAGGATTGCAAGGCGCGGGTTGTGAAGGTGCCGGTTTTGGGAGCACGATATCTGAATTTTCGAGATATAACAAGACGCGGGTTGAATTTTAGGGACAAGCCTAACATGTAGTAATATTGTACTTGTACGTACCAAATCAATTTACACTTCCCTCAACCAAAAAGAAAACGAAAAAAATAAAACTATTCACACCACACAAAGAGAGAGTCTTGCCCCGTTTTACTATAGAAATGCTATTCAAAGCTACTCCCTCCTTCCATCTATATAGGGCCTAATGCGTTTTTCGATGCTAACTTTGACCAAATATTAGAGCAATGATATATGACATGCAACTTACACAAAGCACACCATTAAATTCGTCTATGAAAGGTTCTTTCAATGATATAATTTTCACATTGTGCATGTCATGTACTATTAATCTTGTCAATAGTCAAAGGCAGTCTTAAAAATCTCATTACACCCTATATAGATGGAAGCAGGGAGTATGAATCCATGTTATGTCCGATTAAAATTTTTTTCTTGCTGTATAATGCATATAACCAACTCATACCAACATTTAGTGCATTCCAAATGTCTATACTACTACTCCAATTCGAACTAAATTTGAATTCGTTTCTCTATTATAATAAGAATCTACAATCATGATTGTTGCTAACTTCAACCATCATAGTTTCCTTGCTATCCGCCAGATATAAATCGGACGGCCTATAATGCAGGATGGCAGGCACATCATCATCAACAACTCCGTTTTTATAAGAGTAGAGATAAAATATATTAAATGTAGTATAACATGTTCATAACCACACCATGTGTATCACCGTTATATATATTCATACATGCGTCGGTTTGAGACACTATGATAAATTCTTCAAATATCCGAATTCGCTTTTTATAATGAAGTATATATGATCTCTATTCGTCTTTTACACCCACACAACCCTCTTACCTTTGTAGCTAGTGCTAACTTTCTCTTGTGCATGCACACGCCCGCATCCCTCTCACCCTCCCTCAGCATTCTCTAGCTCCATCGCGCAAATTCGTCTTTTCACTTTAGGCCGTTCACCAACGATGTGTGTAGGCCCGCCAGCTCCTTCTTTACGGCACACATCGATCGATATGCCTCTCTAGCCAGGTGTGCCTAGCACAAACACAAGCTTCCCCTCTTCTCTTGTCAATGTCCATGCCTCACTCCCACCACTCTTTTCATCGTTCTCGTACTCGCACACTCCTCCCCCCTCGATATAGTATGCCTCTCGTACCACCTCCTACATGCATCCCTCTATCTCTATCCTTCTCCTCATGCCTCATTTGCTTCTAACACACACATGCATGTATACCGATCGATCTCCCAACATATACCTAGATCGACTTTAACTACCCCCCCATCAATCGACGTACCTTACAAGTTATGTCTCTCCTTTCTCTAACAAAGGGCGATAGATCTTCCTATGTAGTTACGTCTGCTTACCACAGCCACATCGTCGCCCCTCATCATTCGTGCATGCCTCCTGACCCGTCTCTCACACGCACGTGCACAGACAACAAGCAGTCATCTCCTCTGTTATTGATATTGCGGGCGTGCCCTCCGTTTGTCTAGCAAGCCTATCCCACCATTTGTTAGATGCAACTCCACTACCACCCCCTCCAACACTCTAGCTCTGTCTCTCTCCCAACCTTATTCCTCTCCTGCACATATGCATGGATGCCGATTGATCTCGCTTAATACATGAGGAAGATCAATCTCCTTAATACATGAGGTAGGCCTCTCTCCTCCTCCACACATATACCAGCCATTGTACCTCTAGAGTTAATTGGGCCTCCCTCTTCCCCCACCACACACCGATAGTCGAGTGCTGTAGGTAGGTATCCATGCCACAGAGACAAATTGCACATGTCCCATCTCACGTTCCAGTAGGCCAGCCACTCTATATCTTTGATGTGGGCACACACAAATTCGATGGCACTCTTTATCGGTCACGCGCGCACACACACACATCATCATCCCTCTCTTCGGTTCTATGGACACCTCAAGTCGATGATACCTCCACTCTCTTCTCGTGGATCGCCCCCTCTATATATATGTTATATCCAGGACTCTGTTTCACACACATTGCATATGTTACATTTTTTGATTGACCCCCCCCCCCCAAAAAAAACTCTCAAGAACCCACACACTATATCTCTCTCACACAACCCCACGTAGGTGGTGTACGTATACAAGAAGAGAATAGGTGCACCGTGCACGTACTCACGCTTCGTGCCCGGCCACACCCGCGCGGGTACACGGTGGAGCTCATTTCTTTACGAAATGGCATCCCACGTGCTAATTTGAACGCCTGTAGCGGTTGTTTACCTAGGGAGGTCGTGTACCACGCATGCACGAAACAAAGTTCGACTTAACGTGTTGCCGCGTTATTTTTAAATAAAGTTATAGCGCTCAATGGCACGTGCACAGAATATAAAACGTTTTTATGGAGAAAAAGGTAGTCCGCTCACTATATACAATGGAGCTTGCCTGCCTGGTTTGTCGCTCTTCAGAGTATCTCACACAAGGCTGCGGTGGCCTCTCTCTCTCACCGTTGGTCACTGATCCGGCCGCATCCCGTCCGTCGGGGGAAAGGGAGTGCGGTGGCCTCTCTCTCTCTCTCACCGTTGGTCACTGATCCGGCCGCATCCTGTCCGCTGGGGGAAAGGGAGGAAGTGCATCGTTTCTCCGTTCGATGGCGCCGAGGCAGCACGTCCCGATCTACAGTACACGCCGTTCTCTCTGACCAAGCTCCGGCGCGGCAGGGCCTACGCCACCTGCTCGTAGATTCCGCCCGCCGCCGCTCACCTAGTTACATCCCGACGATCTCCAGGTATCCCCTCCGGCCTTGCTCCACTGCCCGTCTTCCCATGTCGCTGCATGTGGATCTTCCATAGTTCTTTGCCCAAAACATAGCTCGTCCGACGTACTTTCCATATTGCATTCTCATCCTCACACCGTTTTAGACAAACACAACCGTGTTGTTATCTTCCCTTAGGACAAGGAATATGCTTCTTTTTTGTCGTCGCATGTGTCATCAACTCTTATTGGCCAGTAATTGTTTCCTTTCTACCTCTTTTTTGCAAACAGGGCTATCCATTTCACCTCGTTGCTATTGCGACCTTTTGGTGAACTGCACAAATCACTTTTTTCTTAAGAGTGTTTTGTGCAGTTGTACTAAAATGTCACACGGGAAACGTCTCTACATTTCAATGCGACTGCACAAAGGGAGATTGGTTTTGCTCTATCCTCCTCATCCAACTCCGAGCATAATCTTCTCCAACTAGTTAGTCTTAAGAGAGACTGTAAAGGTGACCGGCTTCTATTTATGTGTTTATTGTTTCATCAGCAGTCCTCCATTATCGTAATCACACTTAATATCTTTGGAACAGGGACGCTCAGCTCTATTTTAGTGGAACTGCACAAAATGATCGGAATGTTGCATGCTCCAGACAGCTACTTTTTTCCCAACATGCCTTGTTGATTTAGACAGCACTGGGGGGACGTTGCTGCCAATGAAAGCATGGATCAATTTTAATTTAACACCTTCTCACAACTCTATCTTCAGTTGTGATGTAATTATAGCTCTGATCTGCTAATAATTGACATGCATTAGCAAGGAAGTTGGTTTTTTTATTGTTTCTGAAAGAGCATCGATGGCAAGACAAACGAAACAAAAGTTGAAAGCTCACACCATTGTACAATTTCATGTCGCTGGAAAATTATTTGTATAGTACGTCAATTATGTAAACAAATGATGGAAGCTTGATAGCATTGCCAGAAGCCTCTTCATCATCCAGGTCCATGTGCCATGCACAAAATTATACTCCTTTGTTCCTAAATATTTGTCTTTTTACAAATTTTAAACGGGCATATTTTAGAGTGTAGATTCACTCATTTTGCTTCGTATGTGTACTCCCTCCGTTCCTAAATATTCTATTCGTCTTTCTAGAGATTTCAACAAGTGACTGCGTATGGAGCAAAATGAGTGAATCTACACTCTAAAATATGTCTATATACATCTGTATGTGCCAGTCCATTTGAAATCTCTAAGAAGACAAATATTTGAGTAGTCACTCGTTGAAATCTCTAGAAAGACAAATACTCCGGAGTATATTTAAGAACCGAGGGGGTAGTGCACAACCCCATGGGAGACTCAGCCCGGTCATTGCGCCGCATTAATAGTGAGTAATGAGCAGTCAAATCATAAGCCCCACCTTTCCCACTGTAAGTTGCTCTGAAGAAGCAACCATCAATACGCTCTTCTTTGAATCCGCTCATACTACTCCATCTGTCACTGTTTATACAGCGCGCTTCAGAAAAAAGAAAAAAATCTATGGGACCAAGGCGACTAGCGATCGGCCTGAAAAATAGCATTGGTAGTTATAGCACGGCGTCTATTGCTAGAGGGAATAATGCGTACACACATGCATGCAGTGCTTCCACCGCGGGTACGCACATGCATGCACTTACTCCACTCCGTAGTAGTACAGTACATGGAGAGAAAAATGTGGACTTGATTACGGTTACCACGCCCTAATTAATTGAGCATTAAACCAAATGCGTCTAAAGTCTCTCTGGTGGTGGAAATGCATTAAGAGAAATGCATCATAATGAAGCGCGTCATGTAAACTGTGACGGAGGAAGGAGTAGTATGAAGGTGCAAAACCAAGTACGCGTATGGCCAGTCGGTCAACGCACCTCCTCTTGGCATATCACTGACATGTGGGACAGGAGTGTGAGCAAACTGATCTCAATTGACGGCAAAGAGCCAACCCGCCGTTCCTTGAGAGAGACGAGGAGTGAGAACACACAGACGGGCTCGCACGGAGGCCAAGATATATTCGAGCATGGTTGGTTGATCGATATCATTCATTACATGTTGGGCTGCCGTTTTCCGCCCTTCTCTGGAATAAATGTGTACTTTATCAAAGATAAAAAAATAAGAGTACAGACGCTCCACCATGCAGTTCTAGTAGTAGTACTACTCGTACTAGTGCGCTTGGCTCTTCGCCTCTTCGTGAAGTCGAACAATGATGGTACTCCGCATGTTGGGTACTACAGTGTATGCCTCTGACAATCTGACACCGAATGGACTGATGCATGTCCACCGAGGGTAGGTTGCATTAGTTAAAAGGCGTAAGTGAGCTTCACCTTGTCCTGCAAGCTTCTCCTTGTTCTGCGAGTTGACGGGACACACCAAAAAGTAGTGCTAGTCCATACTCCCTCCTTTCCGGTTAATATGGATTAATCTTTTTTGAGGGTAAATGAGAGAGCTTTATTCATATATAAGCATTCTTAGGACGATCAGCCAAGACACTGGTCACTGGGAAGCGAGGTACCCCGCAAAAAAAGAAGTAGGAAGTGAGGTGTTTCATCAAGCCAGCTCTCGGCCACATTCAAAGTGCAGCAAGCACGGTTCGCACGAAGATGCGCCGCAAGGTTTGCTGACCTGTTTACATGCTGAATAACGAAAAAAGAGGAAATATTACCGAGCGCTACTATTTGTAACAGGATATGAGCCAGAATTAAGTGAGAATTGTGGCAAGTGTTCCGTGCAATCAACTTCCATTATCACATGCGAAAACCCTCGAAGAGAACCAAATGTGTTGAAGATTGCTTTATCACATTTTAAAATTATAATAAGAGTGCAGACGCTCCTCCATCTGGTTCCTAGTACAAGTATAGTACGTACCTTTATAGACTATAGTACTAGTACTAGTAAACTTTGCGCTTGGTTGTTCGCCTATTCGGGAAGTCGAACAATAATAGCACTAGTAGTATAGTGTATGCTTCTGGCAATCGGACACCGAATTAACTATTGCACGTCCACAGCCTGAGCGAGGGAGAGCTTGCATTAGTCAAAAGTTTCTCCTTGTCCTGCGAGCCACCGTGCGCAAGCTTCTCCCGTCCTGCAACCCTCTCCTCGTTCGGCAAGTTGACGGGACACAGCAAAGTACTCTCCGGTTAATATGGCTTAATCTCGAACGAAATAAATACACTGTCTGTCACTGTATATTTGTAAAAATACGGTCAGTGGACTTCATAATACGCTCATTGCGCTCAATATATATATTTTCTGGTGTTTATACGGTCACTAGCTCACCCTGACTGAGTATGTGTGTGCATGCACGTGTAGGTTGAGCACGAGAGTGACCGTGTGTGTTCCGTCATGTGCTCGAACATGCATGCATTAGGGCCGTCGCGCGCGTTTTTGCGTCCATGTGTACGTGTGACTGTTGCATACACGTAGGGGGAGTACGTGTAGGGGCCACTAAGGAGCAGTCAAATCACACAGTAAGTTAGTCGGAAGAAGCAACCATCATTTCACTCTTGAATGACACATACGCAATATAAAATGGTTGATATGGAGAGAAAAAGAAAACCACTATATATACACTAGCAGGAACCTAAGCTACAAGCCTGCTTGCTTAGGTTGCTCTCTTCACAAGCATAGAACGACGGGCCTGATCCCGCAGCTGGGGGAAGGGAACAATGTTCTGCGTAGACACGGTTGACATCAGCGAGGGAGAAAACCCACAGTTGGTGCGTCCCAATCAGGGGTCACCATGGTATGGGTCGATGTCGCGTCCCAACCACCCTTCTAGCTACAGCCCGACGTCCCAGGTAGTCCATCTTCCTTTTGGAGCCGGATTGCTCCACTGTCGTAGCTCCATCTCCATGTCGATCTTTCTCTACTTCTACCGGCTTCTACTTGTGATGAGTTTATGTCTCATGAACTAGTGCCAGAACTATTATTCTAATCACACTTCTTCAATATCTTTGCCATCAGGGATGCTCAGGTCGATTTTAGTGGAACTGCACAAAAGCATCGTATGATCCGAGGGTGACAGTCGTCTTTCCTTCGATAGGTTCTACCTGGCCAGGAAATTAAATCATGTTTAGGGTTTAGGGTTTAAGTCGTAGTGACCCCATCAGTAGTTTTTCTTTCGTACACACTCTCACAACTTTTTTCTTTAGTTGTGAAGTAAATATTGGCTATGATCTGTGAATCATTGAGATGCATCAGCATGCGTGTTAGTTTTCCTTTGTATTTGATGGAATGTTGTAACGGGGCAACCTTGGAATAGGAATGAAAATGGAGTGGAAAGTTTCCGTTTTTCCGGAGAAAAAATGGAAACGGAGAGAAACCAACGTTTCGTTTCGTTGGATCGTGCCATCGAGCAAAACCAACGTTTAAATCATGTATGCCGTGTTCGTGTCTCACCCTCCTCCACGGCTCGACCCCACACGGTCGCTCGGCATGCCACTCACTGTAAACCGAGTATACGATAACTTTCCCGCCTGCTTGTTGATGGATCGCGCCATTGAGTATAGCACTACTGGAAGAGATTGATGAGTTGCGGGAGGACAGCTAGCTGTAGCACGGACTCCCAAGAACTTTTTACATGCATGTTGTAGCCAGCTATTGTGACCTTTGAACGCGGAGCAGCCGCGTGCACCCGAAAGCGGCGCGGGCGACGCTCTCTCGGCCGGCGCCAGTGAGAGGTCGCGTCCGCTCTGGCCGGGCATGAATGCGGCACTGACCGTTTTGGGCGGGAAGCATGCGCGGGTGATGAAGAGGATTCGGGTCGGTCAGGACCGGTCGTGGCAGCGGTCCGGACGTGCGCAAACAAGAGATGTTGTACGTTAATATTGCTGCATATATAATTAACAACGTAAATAATGTGCCAGTTGGACAAATATGATTGGAGATGGAGATGCAAATGGAATTTATGTAAACACGGATATGCATGTTTATGTCTATGTGTGTGTGCGCGACGACTCTCGCGACCTGGAAGCGGGGGCGTGTTTTTGATCGAGTTTTCTTTCTTGGTACGTTAGAAAATCAATTTGTCTAATTCACATCTAGATGTTATTTAAGGATATCACATCTAAGCTCCCAGAAGTATATAATGTAGCAATAAGAAACAAAAAAACTAGGAAAAAATAGACCACAAACAGAGTGGACATCAACTATGTCACATCCAGATGTGTCCTAGACAGACCCTTAAAAAATTGTCCGCCAGTTTTTGTTTCTTTTTTCCGGGAACGCGTGTATTCTATTTAAAACCACTGCTATGGAGAGATTTTTTTACTCCATTATAGCCTCTTGTTGGATAGAGTTTCTCGATTCTTGCTCTCTCACCCTCTCCATATCAAAACAAGATGACAGTGTCCACTCTATCTCTCTCCTCACCGGTGGTCACAGATCCGGCCGAATCCCGTCCATTGCGGGAGGTGAGGAGGTGCAGCGTTGACATTGTCACCGTCGGCGACGGAGGAAGCCGATGCGCACCGTCCTCTCGGAGCCGGCGCTGGCACGGACGAAGATCCTCCACGCCCTTGTTCGCTGTCGTCGTGTGGGTAGATCCCGCCCGCCCGCCTAAACGACATCTCGCCCACCTGAGGTATAACTTCTAGTACTGGTCCAGCTCCCCAAGTCGCTGCGTGCGGGTTTTCTTCTATGCGACTACTCCCCAACTCCCCATGCATAATAGCTAGGGTTCGTCGGCTGGTCCAGCATCACCTACTAGTGCTATTATAGAGGAAATGCCACTCGAAAAGTTGTCCTGATTTATGCCTCGGTGGAGGTATACATGTTGTTTCGACAAAAAGTACATGGTGGTTGTGCGGTCATTGTCCATATGGTGGTAGTACTATCACTGGTTAAATGAAGAAATGTTTTTTTCTCAGGTATCCTGGTTTAGTTCCCATCAAGATAATTATGATGCTTCTGTTTGTTGGTGTACTTTTCATTAATTCTTATTGACAATTAAGATGTCGTTGCTAACCCTTTTTTTATATTTTTGGAAACAGCGATGTGTGTCTCCATACCCAGGCATGTCTTCCTCAATTTTAGTGGAACTGCACAAAATTGGATGGCCATTGTTGTTCCGCCTCACTGTCCTCTGCCACGTGGTCCTTCCTTCCTCGAGCTTGATTACCGAGAAGAAACAGACCGCAGTGAGGAGTTGTCGAACTTCATAGGTGCCTCACCCAAACTTGATGCCAAATGGATGATGCATCACCACGATGACCTATCGATGCTCATGGTTGCGCCTCATGGTTGCGTCGGCTGGTGAAGCTGATCGATTTTCAATGAAAAACAAGTTGTCTTCCATCAGTGCTCTTTGCTTGTTACGCACAAAGATGATATCCTTCGTCAGTTCACCTTTGTTGCGTTGGAGACGCATTCGTCTTTCACGTTGGTGCAATTTTATCACACAATTGGCTATGAACCAAATGTTTCCTCGAAGAAGGATCGACGTTGGTACTAAGAGCATAAGTTTTGTATTGATTTCTAAGCCTTCTCACAACTTTGTCTCCAGCTCCCCTGTAATTTTATTTGTCCAGCTATTAACTTTGATTTTAAAAATTGTGTGGACTAAAAACCCGGATGGACGTAGTAGCCCTCCATTTTTATTTACTCCACATATTAGATTTGACTGAAGTCAAACTTTGTAATACTCTCAAACCTTTCCGATAATTGAAATTAAAATTCTTTATTTGTACACACTCTCACACGTTTCCGATAATTTGGCGCATGTGTGGTTGTTCACTTAAGGGAGGGTAGTGTACCACACATGAAGGACAGGAAGTGCGGCCAGGACGCGTGGGCGTGGATCGTTAGTTCATCAAAAGTAGTACTAGTTTTCTTCACTGTACATTAAATAAAGAGTTTTGTTTCGTACTTACACAATTTAAAACGATTGTTATGGAGAGAATAAGAAAACCACTCCACTATATATTAGTCGTATATACAAGAGTACTATATGGACGTAGCTTCATTGACTTAGTGCACCTGCCTTTGGATTTATGACAGGTGGGCCCAAAATGTGGCTGGCTCACCTGTCATACAGCCAAAAGCAGGTGCAGTGAAGGCACCGGAGCTTAGTCCGTACTACAGTAGTATATATATATAAGCGGGAGCCTCAGCGCTTGTTCGCTAGGGTTTGCACTCTCCACACGCTCGCCGCACTAAATATATGTTACACGTTGGAGGCTCAGCGTTCATTAGCTAGGGTTTGCTATATTCACAGTCTCTCACCCTCTCTTCACCAGATCTAAACAAGACTGCATTGGCCTCTTGTCTCTCTCTCTCCCCCCTCACAGGTGGTGAAGGAGGCGTCTGTATCCCGTCGCACCGGGAAGGGGGGAGGTGCAGCGTTCACTCTATCGCCTTCGACGAGGGAGGCAATCCACTGCCGGCTGCGTTGTTCTCTTTCACCCAGCGCCTGTGCGGGAGGGCCACCGACCCCTTCTTCCTCGCTGTCGTACGTAGTGTGGGCAGATCCGGCCTCCCGCCGCACGCCTTGCCACATCCCGACGACCCTAAGGTATAAGTTTCTTTGAAACCGTCGTTGCTCTAGCTGCATGTCGATCTTTTTCGATCCATAGTCGAATCTAGGTCTTGGTTCAAAGAGGAAAGAAGGGTGCGGTGGGATGGAGCAAGAATCTAGGACGTGGTTCAATGAGGAAAGGAGGGGCGGAAAAAGTAGTATAGACTGGCTATCCAGCCGCTTTGTAGGTCGAAAAGGGAAAAGGGGGGTAATCCAGTACACACATCTCTAAGGAACCGATCTCTTTGTTGAAAAGGGAAAGAAACTGGGGGGTCTGGTAGTTTGTGCAGGACTAGATTTGCTGCCCTCACATAGGAAGAAGGTTCAAAGAGAACAAATATGGGACCAACGCATATATGCTACTTGGCTACATACTCTGCATCACCCATTTATACGTGTGGACGCACATGGTGCTGGCATGTCCCATACAACTATTTTGTTGTTGTTAATCTAAGAATGCCGCCGGAAAATTGAAGCAATGCCACTATTAAAAGTAAATTACATTTTTTAACGAATGTTGTTTCAAGAGAATGTCTCTGTTAATATGAATCAATGCAACCGTTTTAGAAATGCTACTGTCCTACTTTGTTTTCCATCCAAGATAAGTTAGATGCTTCTTTCTGTCACCATTTGTTTCATCCTCCTTTATCGGCAAGTAATTGTTTCCTTTTTTGCCTCTGTTAAAACAGGGGTATTTATTCAACTTGTTGCTATTGTGACATTTTGCTTCGCTACTCGAAACACTTATGTTTTAAGAGTGTTTTGTGCAGCTCAACTTGAATGTCACACCGGTGACTTTGCTTAAATTTGGTGGAACTGCACAAAAGGAGATCGAGATTTGTTTCCAGTCTTCGTGGCGAGTTGTTTCAAATCTTGGTCTCAACCACATGATGTGCAGTGTGCTTTGAGATGTTGTGCTACTTGTTTTGGTACTGTTTTAAATAAATGTTGAATTGAAGCTATTGTATTGCTGTCTTTTCCCATTAAGTAGTGAACAAAAATGGGACTAACCCAGACATGATGCTTCTTGCTTTGTTACAACAAATTCAGCATCACCCCCTTTATAAGCCAGTAATTGATGCCACTCTCTGAATTAACTACTGAATCTTATTTCAAAACTGCAACACTTGTTAGGGATTGGCAGGATTACCATTTTTGTGGCCGCATGTTTCATCCTTCTTTATTAGCCAGTAATTGATTCCTTTTTTACCTCTGTTTAAACAGGGATATATATTCAACTTGTTGCTATTGCGACATTTTGCTTCGCTACGTGAAACACTTTGCTTGATTTCATTGCAACTGCACAAAACGAGATTGGATTTCCTATTCGTGTTGGCAGATTCGTATTTTATCTTGTCCGTCTCATGAAAGGTCAGTACAGGCCTTCATCCACATGATTGTGCAGTGTGCTTTGAGATGTTGTGCTACTTGTATTGGTACTGTTTTAAATAAATATTGAATTGAAGCTATTGTATTGCTATTTTTTCCCATTAAGTAGTGAACAAAAATGGGACCAACCCAGACATGATGCTTGTTGCTTTGTTACAACAAACTCTGCATCACCCCCTTTATAAGTAGTTAGTCTATACTTTTGTTGCGCCCACTCTCCCCTGGAACTGTTTATGCTTTTCGTTAATCTAATGTCGCTAGTAAAATTAAGCAATGCCACTCTCAAAATTAATTAACTACTGAATCTTAGTTCAAAACTGCAACACTTTTTAGGAATGGTACTATCCTGCTTTGTAGTTCTTTCTACATGTTTAACCAAGGTATTGTTAAGATAATGTCTCTGTTAAAATGAATCAGTTGCATTGTTTTAGGAATGGTACTTTTCTGCTTTGTCGTTCTTTATACATGTTGAAACAAGGCATTGTTAAGATAATGTCTCAGTCAATATGAATGAATCACGCTGATGGAGAATTGCTACTCTCCTGCTTTGTTTCCCATTAAGATAAAGTAGATCAGTAGATGCTTTTCTTCTGGGAGTACAAGTCATCAACCGTTATTTATCAGTAATTGTTTCCCTTATACCTATTGTTGCTTACAGGGATATCAAAATTAAAGCTCAGTTTTATTCCGACTTCGATTTTAGTTGAACTGCACAAAAGGAGCCAGGTCGTTCCACTTTGCAGAAAGAAGCAGTCACTGTTTGCGGTACATTACAGAAGGAATGACCGAGAAGCTTTACAGAGTATTATTAGACATCGGTGACATGACTAGTCTACAGAGACCATTGGCAATTTAACAACACGTGGAGTGCCCTGGGCAAAAAGTGCCCAAACAAGTACAAGAAGCTACGACAGGACTCCACGATCATAAGCATTACATATTTTTGAATGGGAAAAGCTTGTCAAAGTTTAATCATTGATGTTAGCAACAAGACATTAGTTTAATATATTGGAATTGGAAAACCTTGTCAAAATTTTCTCATTGATGTTAGCCAGAAGACATGCATTTGATATTTTTGAGTGGGATGCCCTTGCTGTGAGCAGCGTCGAGTGTTTTTTCCTATTCCTGTGTTCAGTTTAGAAGTAAATAGTTACTCTACTAAGATATTCCTGTGTTAAGAGTTTGTACTGAATATTGTCTATGTAATGCCAGGCCTTGTGTTTGATTGCAAAGTTGAGCTTGGAATGTTGTGGCATGCGGCATCACGAGCTGTTCACTGTGCCTCCTGAGAATAATGCTTTGTATTGTTTTGCATGTCGATCTAATGCTAGTGATTTGCTTGTTAAGAAGATCATCCTCTTATGTTGTTTCCGTGCTTAAGAAGTTCATCGTCTGATGTTTCATTCATAGCCTATACGACAAGTCGGGTAGGTTAGACGTGAAACCATATGATCTTCCAACCAACTCATGATATTAGGCCGTGATTGGATTGTCGTTTTCCAACCAAAACCGCTTGTAAAACTGACGCTTGTAAATTAAAGCAGATGGTCTCGGGCGAAGGCACTTGGTTGGTCGATTTCAACTAATAAAATATCGGAAGTACTTCACACACGATAAAAACGCTGAATGACACTCGGACGATTGCTAATCCAGCCGTTAGCTGTTGTTTCAGCCTTGCCCATGGATGGCATGATACGCACGTCGTGCATGTATCGTCTGGTAATGTCGTCCATATAGCAGTGCTCGTAAAATATACAGTGGTCTCTCAAATTACACGCGTAACCCACCGGTTTTACTTACGGACCTCGGGCCCTCGGTTTCATTATGCCTGCATTTTACGCGTTGTTTCCGATGACGAGTAAATTACACTTGTATGTTAATACAGGTTTGAAATAAACCAGAGCTCCCAAGCGCGGCCTTACCGTTTCATGTCGTCTCAGTTTCTCGAAGGTGCTCATAGGTGTCCGATGATCCTGGCTTCCTGAATGAGCAGCGGGCGCTGTATCAGACCATCCGTAGGGCCCGCGAGGCCCTCTCCGTTGTCCTTCGAGTTGTTGCGCTTGCCGTGGCGCCGAGCATTGTTAACATCATCAACGAACATGAGGATTCAGGAGATGACTTTATTTTGACTGGATGACACTAGGGACCCACTAGGGCCATAGCCGTACGTACGCAAGTGCCTCCTTATTATGTACAACTATATTTTTTTTGCTTTCTCCTTGTTTCCTGACATCACAGTCCCACACCATTGTCAACCTATGTAGTCAATATAAGCGAGAGAATTGCACAAGGTGCGGCCGACAGCTGGGACCAAGCAGCTCGAGCAGTATTTGTGTTTTTGAGGCGTGAGCACTGCAGAGTTTTTCTTGGCGATGATTTCGTTGTTGTTCAGAGGAGAGCAGGGTATTAACTGGGCGGGCTGTGGCCCGTCTAGCCCAGGCCAGATATCCAGCCTAGATACTATTTTTTTCAAGATGAAAATGGTTAGCCCAGCTATACGTCTTTTTGAGGAATACCCAAGCAAGGTCAACTTGTTATTCTTCGGCCCGCTGGGCTGCAAATCTTTCCTAGGAGGGATGCATTAGGCTTAACAGGAAAATGGGCTTTAAAAATAATAAATGGGATGTAATTATAAAAACTAGGCAGTAACTATAAAAAATGCACCAAACACGAAATTAGTTTATAAAATATTATTTATGGATTTTGAAAATCTTAAATTTTCATTGTTGCGCGCGCAATGTTTCGTTGGATTTTTACGTAATACAAATTTATATTTAATATGACTAGAAATTTCGGGATAAAAATATTCTGGATCCCATCAAAATGTGGAAAATTTTATTGAATTCTGTCTTCAACGGTTGGTTGAAATTATTAATCGTTGTCCTAGCTAGAAAATGGGTTGTACTTTTAACAAATTGTAAATGGGTTGTTGTAAATTCCATTAGAATTCAAAAATGGGATGTACATTCTTACAAAAAGCAAATGGGCTATAAGTTCTCTGCCCAAACTTGTGGGCCTACTAAATGACGCGTCCCCTAAAAAATAAGTTGACGCGTATGCAAGGCTTTGTCAACTTATTATAGTCAACACACGGTTCTAGCAACAGTGGCCGTTGGATGTCTATCTAATGGATGTCGTGCTTCTTCTTCAATCTCGGATATTCTTAGCTTCGGCCGCCCAAAAAATGATTCCTCCCCCTGACATCTGGGGCGCACCGTTTCATAGGCTGACCTGTGGGCCTACTAAGTTGGAGCGTACCAAGGGCTTTGTCAACTTAGTCAATAAAAACGATTCTAACTTCAGTGACCGTACGATGTCCATCCAACGGCCATAGTGCTTCTTCAACCTCTGGTCTTCTTGGTCCAGCCGCCCAAAGCACCGTCGGTCGTGCCGCCTGCTCCTGCCTCCCGTGGCCAACTGTGCTGCCGCGGAGGCCTCACCACCCCCATACTACTCCCACTGCTGGCCAGGCCATCCCTCCACTCACCCACACCCCCTATTATTCTGCAGCGACGGCAGCCTCACACCGCAGCCGAACCAGTGAACCCTTGTACTCCTCTCCGCACGGGCTTCCACTACTGCGTCTTCCCCGGCTCTGCGTCGTCCCCTTCCTAGGCCTCGCCGTCGTCCACCGCCCTGGTGCTCTCGGCGCGGCGTGGTCAACAACCGACTTCCATCGGAAGAGTACTGTACGTGGAGAGGCTGACAGTTGGGTCCACGGCGGCCGCAAGGAAGTGCCTCCTTATTACGCGCAAAATAATTATTCCTCCACCTGACAGCGGGGACCCATCGGACGGGCCACCTTATTTCGCGAAAAAACGCTTCCCCCCTGACTGCTGGGACCCACCGGACGGGCCACCGTATTTCGTGAAAAAAAACGTTCCCCCCGCTGTCAGCTCGGACCCACCGGAAGTGCCTCCCTATTACGCACAAAAAATGAATACTCCCCCTGCTAGCTGGGACCCACCTTGGTGGGAGGCTGACTTGTGGGTCTACTAAGTTGACGGGGACGGAGGGCTTTGTCAACTTAGTCAATATGAACGATTCTAGCTCCAGTGACCGTACGGTGTCCATCCAACGGCCGTAGTGCTTCTTCAACCTCTGGTCTTCTTGCTCCAGCCGCCCAAACCAGCGCCCGTCGTGCTGCCTGCTCCTGCCTCCCGTGGTCGGCTGTGCTACCGCGGAGGCCTCACCGCCCCCTACTATTCCCACCGCTGGCGAGGCCCTGCGACGACGACAGCCTTACACCGCAGACGAACGAGTGAATCCTCATACTCCTCTTCGCATGGGCATCCACTGTCGCGTCTTCACCGGCTCCGCGTCGTCCCCTTCCTAGGCCTCGCCGTCGTCCACCGCCCTGGTGCTCTCGGCGCGGCATGGTCAACGTGGTCAAGGAATGATTTCCATCGGACGTGGACTGTACATGGAGAGGCTGACAGCTGGGTCCACGGCGGCAGCAAGGAAGTGCCTCCTTATTACGCGGAAAATAATGATTCCTCCACCTGACAGCAGGGACCCACCAGACAGGCCACCGTATTTCACGAAAAAAACGTTTCCCCCCTGATTGCTGGGACCCACCAGCTACACCTTCGCACGCAAGGAAGTGCGTCCGGGCAAAAACAAATGATTCGCCCCCCTGACTGCTGGGACCCACCAGCTACATCTCCGCACGCAAGGAAGTGTGTCCGGGCAAAAAAACCAAAACTATTCGCCCCCCTGACTGCTGGGACCCACCAGCTACATCTTCGCAGGCAAGGAAGTGCCTGACAGTCGGGACCCACCTGGTCGAAGCATACGTAGCGTTGTCATTCTGGTCGCGAACATGTACGTACATATATACTGGTCGATGTAGAGGCACGCACGTGTCGTAGTAGAGGCGCATACGTGTCGTAGTAGAGGCGCGCACGTAGCATGTACACGTACGTACAGCGGCCAGGGTGCAAGAAAGAAAATACGGCCACGTACATACATACAGGCAGGGTCTCGAACACCTACTCGCGCATACGTACGGCGAGGGCTCGTGTACATGGCTGGGTCGGAACGGAGAAACAGCGTCGTCGTCGTGTTCATGGGGAGGCAACGGAATGCGTCGTGTTCATGGAGAGGGGTGTGGCGTACCGCAAAACGGAGAAAACGGACCTCCTATGGTCGAAACGGGGGTCCTGTTGCTCAGGAGGAGTGTGGCGTACCGCAAAACGAAGGAAACGGACCTCCTACAGTCGAAACGGGGGTCATGTTGATCGGGAGGGGTGTGGCGTACCGCAAAACGGACGAAACAGACCTCCTACGGTCAAAATGGGTGTCCTATTGATTGGGAGGGGTGTGGCGTACCGCAAAACGGACGAAACGGACCTCCTACGGTCGAAACGGGGGTCCTGTTCATCGGGAGGGGTGTGGCGTACCGCAAAACGGGACTCCACGGGATACTGTTCATCTCCAGCGTCGACCTCCTCCAGCCTCCACGGGCTACCGTCGACCTCCTCCAGCCTCCACGGGCTCCTGTTCATCCAGCCTCCACCGCGCGCTACTCCACCGGCTACTGTTCAACCACCCCTCCACGGGAACCCCTCCATCGTCTATTGTTCATCCAGCCTTGCACACCACGGGGTCCTGTTCAACCACCCCTCCACGGGAACCCCTCCATCGTCTATTGTTCATCCAGCCTTGCACACCACGGGGTCCTGTTCAACCACCCCTCCACGGGAACCCCTCCATCGTCTATTGTTCATCCAGCCTTGCACACCACGGGGTCCTGTTCAACCACCCCTCCACGGGCACCCCTCCACCGTCTACTGTTCATCCAGCCCTCCACACCATGGGGTCCTGTTCATCCAGAGGCAACGCCACCGCTCACTGTTCATCCAACCCCCCCCCCCCCACAACGCTCACTATTCATCCAATCGATCGGCTTCAGTTAGCAGCAGTAGCGAAGGAATCGCTCGATCGGGTTCAGTTAACAGCCATCGATCGATCGCTCGGGTTCAGTAACGCGTAGCCTGCAGTGCAATCGCTCGAGTTCAGTTAGAGCGCAACGCCTCGCTCGGGTTCAGTTAGAGCCAACGCCTCACACACACGCGCGTACGTGTACGAGAGAAACGCACATCGCTCGGCCCCCGACCTCCCACAGTAACCGGGAACTCCCCGAAATTTTCCTCCCCCTCGCTTCTACCATGATTTTTTCCGTCATGGACGGCCCAAAGAATGTCATGCAGTTGCGTCTCCGGCCTGCCCAGGACGAAAAGCCCATTTTTTGTCATGATTTTTTGTCATAGAAGTAGGAGCCCACCACATATATGATGATACTGGGTTTTGTCACAATTATCGTCATAGAAGTGTCATACGTATGACAGGAAAAAAATTTTGTTTAGCCCAAAATGTCACGGATGTGTCCTTTTTTTGTAGTGCACTGTGGGTAGTCTTAGATGGTGCGGACAAATGACATCATGTTGCGGGTGCTACGGATCTGGGCTTCGGTGGATGTGCGGTGGCATGCATGGAGAGCATTTGTGTGTTTGGTGCATGGCTGCGAGCCGGAACTGTGGCGCTTCTTGGACTCTGTTAGTACTCCTCTTTGCCTTGTTGGCATGTGATATGTCTACGAATCATATATAAGTTTTTACTTATTTTTCATGATATATTTTGGCTTCAATTTTTATCACTTATATTTGGATGAACCTATTAATTGTCAAAGGTCAATTCCTCTTTTCTGATGTTTTTGGCTTTTTAGGTTAAACATTGATGTAGCAAAAATGTGAAAAAAATCTAGGAATTCTTTTCAGGCCAAAAGACTCCCACAAGCCAGAGGATGGGCTACGGGAAGCTACTAGACGATCGCATGATAGGGACTAGACGACCGCATGGTAGGGGGTCCTTAAGTCAATCGAGACTCTACTTTTACCACAATAAATCTACAAAAATAACAAAAAAATCCCTTCAAATTTGGACATGTGGACATGCTGTACAGAGAACAACACAAGGTTACATGCAGAATCTCGGTCGAATAATTTTCTAAGTGTTGGTGCAATGCCTTACTATCAGGTGCTACACCACACAGTGCAGCGCCTAAAGGTCAGGCGTTGCACTGTTATTTTGGCTGCACTATTGAAGACAACATATTTTTGGGAACATTAAACGAAGCACATATTGAAATAGACAACACATAGCACATTCCAAATTAGAATCACAACATGATATTGGTTTAGAGCATAGCACCAAGTCGAAATACAAATAAGGGAGTGCACAATATCTTGAGGAGCACATGGCAAAGTTCAAAGATCATAGTCTACATGACAACAAGGTCATAGTCCACAACCAAATCGAAGATCATAGTTTAGAAGATAACAAGGTCATATTGCGTTGTTATTGTGTCGAGCAAGGCCCCTTTCCTTTCTTGTGGTTCTTCCTCCTCCCTTTTCCTTATGAGATGAGTCTCGCGAACCACCCTCTCCATAAATATCTTATTTTCCCTCTCTTTCTTTGCATCCTCGAAAGCCCAAAGTTTCTTAAATTTTTCTTCAAAATCCTTTTGCCGTTGCGCAGCTACCTTCTCGCATGCCATCTTCAACTTGTCACTCCTCACAAGCTCCTCAAATATTCCTCTTTCTTTTTTCCTTCCTCTTCTCTTCTAACTCCTCTTCTTTCTTCCTCTCTAGTGCGGCTACATCCTCCTCTCTTAACTTCCTCGCTGCCTTCTCCCACCACCCTGCTGTCTCACCTTCCCCATCCTTCTCCTCCACCCCCTTGATTGTTGGTTTGTTGGGTTGAGAAGCGGCCAAACCTACAATGAGAGAAACATAATAGTTAGCAATGGCAAGAAAAAGATATGAAAAAACATGTAAATTGCAACATACCAGTGAATAAGGACAACAACAATATATGGAAAAACATGTAAATTGAAAGATTATAGTTAGGGAGCCACATACGGGAATGGTCCATCTAGGTATCCAAACATTCCTCTACGATGCCCTTGGCCAAGAACACCGCCAAGGCCAAGACCACCACCAACACGGCCTACAACATCACCACGGCGAAGACCACCACCAGCACGGCCTCTACCACCACCACGGCCTCTTGTCAGACCTAGTTGGCTCCCTCTTTGTTGCCTAGTTCCTCATTGGCTTGGCCCTTATTGGCTACCACTTGCTTGGTTTGGCCCTTGCTGGCTACCACTTGCCTTGTTTGGCCCTTGTTGTCTACCACTTACTTGGTTTGACCCTTGTTGACTACCACTTGCTTTGCTTACACCTGGTTGTGTGTTTCCTTGTTGGCTTGTGCTTGCATCATTTTTCATTGACCTCTTTCTTGGCTTGGTACATTTTCTTTTGTTGTGTCCCTGACCATTTCATTCCCCGCAACGGGAGCTCTCACGAGGCTCTTGGAATTAGTCGTTGCCCGATTATTGGCTGCCACCATGGCCCCATCCGGCCATGTCACCTCTAAGATGCTTTGTCTTAGGTCTTCCCCATTTAACGACCATCATATCTGGATTAGGCCATAGTTGAACTGCATGGTACTCTGGCCATTGTGATTGGCAAAGTATGGGTGAAATCGGGGAGCCCATGTATTCTTTACCATCATGATTATAATTGATGCGGCTTGAAACTGCGTTGGTATTTCTCCAAAGAGAAAGGGATGATGCAGTACAGCTACGGTAGGTATTTCCTCAGCTGTGAAACCAAGGTATCAATCCAGTTGGAGAACCAAAAAAACACTATGTAAACTGTACCTAGCTACACACAAAGAACTAATACTTGCAACCCAACGCGCAAGAGGGGTTGTCAATCCCTCCATGGTAAAAAGATAGAAAAAATTGTATGAGTTTCGATAAATAGATCTGAATAAAACACGGAATAAAATAAGTAAAAAAAGTGCAGCAAGGTTTTTTTGGGTTTTTGGAATAATAGATCTGAAAACAAATATGGCAAAAGATAAATTGGAAAGCAAATATGATAAAGATAGACCCGGGGGTCGTAGATTTCACTAGTGGCTTCTCTCGAGAAAATAGCACACGGTGGGTAGACAAATTACTGTTGGGCAATTGATAGAAGAACAAATAATTATTATGATATCCAAGGCGATGATCATGAATATAGGCATCACGTCCAAGATAGTAGACCGAAACGATTTTGCATCTACTACTATTACTCCACACATCGACCGCTATCCAGCATGTATCTAGTGTATTAAGTTCATGGAGAAATGGAGTAATGCAATAAGATTGATGACATGATGTAGACAAGATCTATTCATGTAGGAATATATCCCATCTTTTTATCCTTAATAGCAACGATACATGTGTGCCTCGCTACCCCTTCTGTCACTGGGTGAGGATACCGCAAGATCGAACCCATCATAAAGCACCTCTTCCCATTGCAAGAAAAATCAACCTAGTTGGCATAACTAAACCAAAGATTCAGAGAAGAAATACGAGGCTATAAATAATCATGCATATAATAGATCAAAGAAGACTCAAATAATATTCATGGATATAGATCTGATCATAAACTCGAACTTCATCGGATCCCAACAACCACATCGCAAAAGTCATTACATCAAATAGATCTCCAAGAGACTATTGTATTGAGAATCAAAAAGAGAGAAGAAGCCATCTAGCTACTACCTACAGAACCGTAGTTCTATGGTGAACTACTCACACATCATCAGAGAGGCACCAATGAGGATGAACCCCTCCATGATCGTGCTCCCCTCCGTGGTGTGCCGAAATAGGGCTCTAGATTGGATCTCATGGTTCTGGAGCGCCCTGATGTCTCGTGGGCCCCACGGGCCTCCCCCCCAGGTGCTTCCTTGGCTCCCAAGTTGTCTTTTGGTCCAAAAAATCTCCAAAAAGTTTCACTGCATTTGGACTTCGTTTGGTACTGATATTCTGCGAAGTAAAAAACAAGAAAAAACAGCAATTGGCACTGGGCACCTATGTCAATAGGTTAGTCCCAAAAAATGGTATAAAGTTGCTATAAAATGAATATAAAACATCCAAGATTGATAATATAACGGCATGGAACAATAAAAAATTATAGATACATTGGAGATGTATCAAGAACTCTGACTCCCTCACGGTGAGCGGATGATTGACGTCCACATTCCTAACGCGAGTTTCAGTATACAAGTGCAAGCATGGGAGATGAAGCAACGATGGCCTCCCTCAAGAGCAATCACACCGTGTTAGGGAGACCTTGCAAGCCTGGGCTCTGTGTTGGCGGGCATCGTTTGTGGTTCCTCCTGGCTCTTTCACTTCGTACAACCAATTGTCATTGTTATATAATATAGCCTTTTGTGAGTCTGTCTTCCATGATTGAAATTTCAACCATTCATCAACTTTTGGTGGGAAATTGTACTTGTACTTGTGCTTGTTCTCACCCGCAATCTGCTTATCCGTTTCCATTGAGTACTTCGAAAGTATGCATTCAACTTGTCGAATGTGTACTGAACTATTGTCGTCACGGGTAACGCACGTACACCCTTCAGCACCCTATTGAAGCATTCTGCCATGTTGCTTGTCATTTGACCGTACCTCCGGCCATCTTCATCAAAAGCACGTGCCCACTTATTCCTTTCTTGAATGTTCCTATTGAGAAAGTCAAGACCCCTAGGATCAAGTTTTTTGTGTGTGAGCAATTGGTTGTACAAGTTGGCAAACCGCTTGTCGGAGAAAGCGAGACAACAATCTTGATGATCATCGGCCAACTCCTTGATGATCATCGTCCACAAGCCCTATATAAGTTTGAACAAAAGTGGCTCATGCACCATCGATGGTGCAATGGAGAATGCCCGGGAATGTCAATGTCCATCGCGTTAAGAATTCCTGGATGGCGATCTGATATGACACAAATGTCCCTTTCAGCCTACAATACCATGGTTCTCAAAAGATGCAATAACCACTCCCAGTTATCATTGTTCTCCACCTCAACCAAAGCAAAGGCCAAAGGCAACACCCGGTTATTGGCATCACTTGCTATTGCAACCAATATAGTGCCCTTGTATTGTCCGGTCAAGATCGTGCCATCAATGGGGATGACCGGTCGGCAGTGTTCAAAAGCACTCACACATTGCTCGAACGCCCAAAATGCACGCCCAAATACTCGGACGGTCCTTCCGTTGCGAATTGTTGTTTTTTGCACATGAGGCTCAACCACATGAACCATGCCCGGGTAGGTGGTGGCCAGAGCTCCTAACAACCTAGGGATTCAGTTGTATGATTCCTCCCAACCACCATACAACATCTTGAATGCGGCTTGCGTCGCTTTCCATGCCTTGCCGTATTTCACCTTGTAATGAAAGATGGCTTTCACAAGGTCCATGACTTGTTAAATGCTCATGGTTGGAAGTGAGGATATTGAGTTGGAAAGCCTGTAAGCGATGAACTCGGATGTGAGTTGTCTGTGGTCTTGGGACACAACCTTGCCATCCACCTTCTTGCCTCAGCGTATGTGACTTGGTACACAACTCACTATGTGCCAAGGGGGTCCTCCTTTCCATGGTATTGCATGAACAATCCAAGGACATTAGGCCTCCTCACATGCAACCGTGTAACGCACATTGATGTCCGAGTGAACCACCTTGTGTGGACGATAATGCGTAACCGAGTAGTCGTCGAGCCACATCTTCAATTCCGAGAAGGTTCCAAACTTAGACCTGAGAGCAATATCGTTCTTTCCGTGCTCCAAATCCCAGTGAGAAGTTGGCCTAACTCCAAGAAATATACCTTTGCCACCATCTACCACGGCTTCATCCGCGAGAGTAACATCCTTGAACAATGGTGTCCAATGGTCCCATCGAATACCTTCTTGTAAGCTTCGGCCTCATTCACGGTGAACCCCTCCTCATCAACTTCTTCATCGGGATCTTCGTCATCCGACTCCAATGAATAGCCACGAGAATAAGGTCTGGAAGGGTCCATTGTCTCTTGCACATAACATTTGCCGAGATCACCCACATTGTTGCCATGGAGATCAACTTCATTGTCATTGTCCTCATACTCAACATTCTCCTCTTGCAAAACTTCATTCTGGTTGTTTGAAATTGGGCTCAATGTTGGCCTCACTTGTTGAGTCAAAAGGAGTTTCACTCATTTCATCTTGGTTCATGGGTGGGGGACTACTAGCAACCAACGGGGAGGGGTTCCAGTTCAAATCCAAATGCAAACTAGACTCAACCTTCTTCACGGCAAATAACTCAAGAAGCTTTGTCTAGTGATTCGGCCACCGTCTCCTTGTATGCAACCAAACGTTGCTCGGAGTTCACACACATGGTCTTCCAACGGATGTGCATTCCAAAACCCACATTCTGCCTTCCCTCAAACTCAACGATATCACTTGGGTCCATCCAATTCAAATCTTTCCTCACTTGTTCCAAGACCTCTGCATAGCTAGGACTACTCTCAAATGCCATGCCAAGCTCATCCGGGTCCGGTTCAATATTGCCTTTCAAAAAGGTATCTTTGTCTACATGATGAACATACACACATGTTCTTCCCATCCCTATAATAATTAAACAACAAATCGTAACATATCTTCCATAAGTACTCATCCGAAAATTAACACCGAATACAAACCCTAACATAGATATGAAACAATAACCCTAACCCCCACTTAACAATGACCATAAGCACAGCCCTAACATACTAACAACCCTAACCCTAGCCCCAACATAACAACACCCATAACCCTAACCCTAACATACTAACAAGCCTAATCCTAGCAAATTGGCAAACAAACATCTCAGATCTCCATACAAATTTCAAGATCCATAAAAAACTAGGGTTTCCTCAAACTAGCAACAAATGAGAAAATGTGAGCATTTTTTAGATGGTGAAGGTCCCGGAGAAAATCCACGGAGATCACCTTGGGGGAGGGATTGGGTTTGAAATCCACGGAGAAAATCTTCAGATTTGGAAGATTTTGAGAAGGATTAGAGAGGGGAGAGAGGGGCTCGCGGGTGGGGGTGGGGTTGGTGGTTGGGGTGTGTGAGGTGAGTGGAGGAGGAGGGCCAACCTACCAACTACTAACAGAATATGCAGCGCCTAAGAGCCAGGCGCTGCACATAACATGTGGGGCGCCTAGCTCTTAAGCGCGGCACATTGCATATGTGGTGCCTAGCTCGAAGGCGCTACACTGCTCGGTGCAGGGGCCGTGGGTGTCATGCTGGCCAAACGTGCAATGCTTGAGAGCTAGGTGTTGCACTGTAAGATGTGACGCCTGCTGTCGGGTGTTGGACGAAAGGGTCAGCTGAGCGATTTTTTTCAAAGCAGTTTAGTCCGTGAATTGATTTCGTTCACAAGTTAATTTTGTTGTTTTTGCACCCGCCGCGGCCGGCCGGATACGTACGGGATGCTGGGCAGTGGCAGTGGCAGTCGTCCGTGTACGCCTTCATGGCGCGCAAGCACCACAATCCACAACCACGAACGACCCATGCTTTCTCGCAGTCGCCTGCTCTGCCCGATGGCCTGCCAAAGGGCCTTTACTCATCTGGCGTCTAGTGCCTTGTACGTGTCCAGCGTGCGTGAAGCCGAGCATGCCTAGCGGAGATCATCAGGGCTACTTTTGCATGCAAAGGCGTGGCTAGTTAGCTAATGCTGCATGCCTTCAAAAAAGTTAGCTAATGCTGCATGTTGTAGTAGTCGTGCCGACATCCATCGCACATAGAGGGCATTTCGTTTCACGGATTTTTTTATGTTGAGACTAAAAAAAGTCCCTAGCAAATCAAACAGGGTGAAATTTTTTTAAAACTTTTTGCTAGAAGTCTTTAAAAACACCTTCTTAAAAATCTTTTTTGAAAAGTTTTAGAGATTAGAAAAAATCGTAGGACTAGAAAACCAAACAGTGTACAGACTGCATGCAGGCATACGATCGTAGGCTGCGTATATTCTTACAGACTGCATGCAGGAGTAATGGACTGGACCGAGCGGCGCTTCCGAAGGTTGCAGCGTCGCGATGCAGGTACGGCAACCCCACACTGACGAGTGTGGTAAATGCTTTGCTTTGCTTAAAGTTGCAGCTGTGGCCGTTTACTCATCTGGACTCGATGCAGATGAACCAACCAAATGTTAGTAAATGTCTTCCTTCAACATGCCAAGTGTGGTATATATGCACATGGATATGCGGTCCTGCATGCATGTACATGCATATGGATATTGGCATGGGCCTTTTCCGGTAGTAATTAGCTACCCTAAATCACCTTACAAAAATCAAGAGGGTGCTTGGATACGTTTTAGTCTCATGACTAAATATAGTGGGATTAAAACTTGCTAGCCTCACCCATACTTGGATCCAAATATTAAAGAGACTAAAATCAAGTTAATGACCATTTATTATCCTCCAAACCCTTCAATCCAAAACTTGCATGTGTTAAAGGAGAGGAGTTAAATGAGGAGAGTGAGGACTAATCCACATTTTAGTAGGGATACCGCTGACTAAAAAAATTTAGTCTCAAAACTAGTTTTAGCCTCTCTTTAGTCACGGATGCTTGGAACTTTAGCCTCTTAAAGAGACTATTTTTAGTCAGACTAAAATACAGTAAGTCCTTTGGATCTAAGCACCCTCCAAATATTCTCAAAACACTTAGACACGGTACATTAACTCCTACTACCTCGTTTCTTGTTTCGTGACATATCAATCAATAAGAAATGTGGGCCGTGCATGCTTTCAGTGGCGGATCAAGGAATTGAACTTAGCCGGGGCGAAACATTTAGGACTAAAAAAATTTTATGGACAAATGCAAGCATGCTGAACAAATACTCAAAAAATCGAATATGAAGCTAGATGCACTCGAAAAATGTTCGCATCAGAGGCTTCAACGGACACTTGATACAGTTGGTGGAGGAGTTCCAAAATATGCAGCAATTAGTTTCATTCTTTTGAAGACTCCCTACATTACAACATCAGAAGAAATTAATTGTTAAATATATGGCGAATTGGCAATATAAGCAGCAATTGGCTTGATCAATTGTAACATATATGGCCATATCAGCAGGCTTCAAAAGATGTAAACCAAGCTCTTACAAAACACATATACTACGTACTGATGCTTTTCCTCTATGACCATCAGTTCAATAATTGGTACTGAATTGAAGGTCATATTCAGAAGAAAATGGACTGTCTATGACTCTATGTTGGTGTGTACCTGCTGGCTGCGCTAGCTGATTTTGCAAATTGCAGCTGCCAGCCGTTTGCACGAGCTCGATGCCGTGCCGGTGCCGGTGCCGGTGCCGCTGCTGCTTCGTCCCATGCAGGGTGCTGAATCTTTTGGTTTGCTCGGATCTGTATCAGGTGCCGTCGTCTGGCGGAGCTCTCTCGCGGCGAGTCAGCGACGGCTAGGTTACACAGTTGCCCTCGCTTCCTCACCTTGGGGATTTTCTTCCTGCGATTGCGATTTGGGGTGTAGGTGAATGAGTGGCCGTGCTAGGCTGCTGGCGTTTGGGCTTTGTGCTAGCCCATGTACAACGGAGCCGTTCTTTTTTTTTTAACATCAGTACAGACGCAAGCGTTCATACATAGACACATACATTCACCCAACACACACGCACACTCTATTTCTATGAGCATCTTTGAGAAACTGAGCCGGCATGTCATCTTGAAATTTACGAAGTCATCGTAGGCGCCTCGTGCGCCTTGTCGTCGACGGGAATGTCTCCTCCCACTGAAAGCGCGTTGCCGGAAATTCTAAAATAAATTCAGAAATAATGCGAGCATCAGGACTTGAACCCTTGTGGGCTGGGATACCACTATCCCTCTGACCATCCAACCATAGGTTGGTTCGCTTTTAACGGAGCTGTTCTGTCACTCATATCTGTGTTAGCCCATGTATAATGAATCGTATTTTTCTGTATACGTTCTTCCGTCTACCCGGGGCGGCCGACCATACCCGCCCCTATCGTGGCGCCGCCACTGCATGTTTTCAATGACTTGAGACTACCAAACACGACATGTGGTGGTTAGTTCGTTGCATGCAATGCTATTAATTAGCAAAAAAACACTAAGTTCTTTCGTTTTCCTCTCCGCCTTGGTTGCGATGCACAACGTAAAATGACTTATACACCTAGACGGAGGAAGTATTATACTTCCTAAAGAATCACCTAGCGAAAATGTATTCATATTAGAATTGCATCTATATATACATGTGGGGTTTCTTATAATTCTTTGAATTTTTAAATATGAGTTTTCATATATATGTTATTCAAAATTCATGGAGCGTGAGGTCCAAAACACCTAAATCTTTGTTTGTATCACTGGTGTCGAATAAATAACCATGGATGGTTAGCTTAAATATCTTTAATATATGATAACAAAAAAATTACTAGGGGCAAGGGTAGGCCCGATTTCGCAAGACGGCTCGGGCAAAGCTTCCCTCCCCACGACCTCCGCTAGCGAGGTTGTGGATTTTCATCCTCTTCGTACCCGCTCCGGCGGCCGGTGAAGGTAAGGGAAATTCTTGTGCCTTGGCTCCCACTAGTAGATAGTTTAGGGTTTTAGTCCTCACAATGGCGGCACTTCATGTTTTGATCGGTCTTTCGGGATCCGATCCTCGACGAGTTCATTCGTCGAGAGGGATTTGATGGAGCTTTGACATAGATTTCTGTCGGCTCTTCTGGGCGGTGAGGTTAGGGTTTTTCGCCATGTGCACGCGACATCAAGATCTCGTGTTAGTTTCTTCAGATCGATTCAAGGGTCCAGTGACGATGACTACGGCTTCGGGGTGCTGGTTCTTAGGGGAACATGCATGAAGACCTCCTGATTGCCATCGACCAGGTCTAGCAGACTCCGGCATGGGAGCAGCGACATAGGCGTGTCAGCAACTCGTTTTGGCAATGACAGTGGTTGTTCGGTGGTCTAGGAAGCTTAATGTATTTTTTATCATATGATAGAGTAAATTGAAGAAAACCACCACTTTGAGGGTTAGGTTTGCGAAAAACACTACAATACATTTTTTTACAGAAAACACTACGTCTTTAGTAATCTTTTTGCAAAAACCACTGATCGGCGGATCTGGCTCTGTTAAGCGTGTTTATGACAGATGGGGCCATTTTCTGCTTATGTGGCGTAACTTTTTGTGCTTGGCGGGTTTTAATCTAAAATTACAAACTAGACCCTCAAATTTTACACAGTCACCCCCTCCCCAAAAAACGCAATTGACCACCACTGGAGCAGAGCTCGTGCAAATCAGCCTCATCCCCCGCCCTCGACCTCGCGTTGACCAGGGCCCCAATGCTCCTCCGTGGTGGAACTGCTCCTCCCCGACGAGGATCTAGATCGGGGGATCCTCGTCGTCCTCCGTGGTGGGCGCCGTGGTCCCGGCCGCGGAACTTTGTGCCGGTGTCGGAGAGGTTGTCCCCTCTGCGTCACCGGAGTGATCCCGCCCGCTCTGTTCGGCGGCGACGCGAACGCCCACGGCTGCTGCCCAACTCCGTCGACGATGGCCATCGGCGAGAAGGCGGCGTGGGGCTCGCGAACCATGTCGCCTGCGCTGCCAACGCTAGGCTCTGGCGGCGACTCCTCGGGCTCGATCAAAATTGAGGACGACGGCAGCAGCTCGATCCAGGCCAAGGACGGCGGAGGCGGGGCGGCCCAGAGCGGTGGCTAGACAGGGAAGTTGACAAGGGGTGGCAGTGGCGTGATGCAGATCGATGCTCGTGGTTGGAGTGGCGGCGACTCGATCTAAAGATGGTCCGGGGCCGGCGAAGATGGGGGATAGGGGAAGGGCGGACATTGTAGCCCCAGACGCTCACCACGTGGAGCTGTGGGGACGGTGGGGGCACGACGACGGTGGCCCGGGATGCAGGGGCGGCATTGAGCTCGTGTGCACGCTTGCCGGCTGCGGAGGGAGAGAGGTTGGGAGCGAGGGGAAGGTCTGTGGCGTGATTGGAGGGCCTAGGAAGCAGGGGAGAAAATTGGGGGGCATTTTTGCATTAAACCTAAATCGCTATGCCACGTAAGCAGAAAATAGTCCCTGTCTGTCATAAACACGCTTAACAGAGCCAGATCCGCCGATCAGTGGGTTTTGCAAAAAGATTACTAAAGACGTGGTGTTTTCTGCAAAAAAAATGTATTGTAGTGTTTTTCGCAAACATAGTCTTCAAAGTGGTGGTTTCATGCAATTTACTCTCATATGATACTTTGTACTTTTGATGAACTTTATAATATGAATCCTTTAGGGGGGGAAAAGGCCCCACCGGTGGTCATACATACAGAATATAAAAGTCCATGCCTGTGGCGGATCCATGTTGAATTTTGGATGCTCAAGAAACAATTCGGGTATAGCTGGTAGTGGTACTATGTTTTCATTAAGGAGATAATCACATTCACATTAACACAAATGAAAGCATACTTTTGCCCCAAGATTCTCAGCCAGCCCCCGGACGCCAATGAAAGCATTGGAAGGACGGAAGGTTCGAACCACAGATGGAAGATTAGGTTAGTGTTGGAGGTAATTTAACTCGTGGTCGAAATCAGTAGGTCTGTAGGCGGTGGGTGGGTGTAACTGATGGATGAAGGCGACCGGGCGCAGGGAGGCGATAACCATCAAAAAATAGCAGCAACAGCAAAAGTCGACGGGGGACGACAGAAGGAGAGGCGTATGGGTCGGGATGCTTCACTGCAGGGGGGGTGCAGTGCAAGGCTGCATGCTTTGGACTTGGCTGAGATCGTGAGCTCTCTCGCCTGTCACCTCAGCCACTTGTCCACCACCGTGCTTGCTCACCCGGCCGGACAAGGACAATGCTCCAACCCGCCGCCCGAAAATTCAAGTCTCGGCCCATGGAAAATGCAAGTGTGTTTTTGTCTGTCTATATTACCTATCTTTTTAGCCCGGTATTGAAATAAAATGTGTGTAATTTATGCGCATATACCTCAGCAAATCAGAACCAGCGTATTCATCTTCGTACAAACTGTGGAGCAGCCGAGCAGCGGCATTCATCTAAGGAATACTGTTCAGTAGCTCCAGGGATTACACAACGGGTGCCAATCAACTTGATGCCGATCTTTTGATGGCAACAAGTTACGTTATTTCAAAGCTGTTAATAAAGGGTATACACAAAGACTCTGGGTTTTCCAAATCCTCTTCATACCGCCATCTCTCTTTCCAAGATCTTCCCTGTCACTCACCTAATAATTATATTATTATTTTTTGCTAGACCCTAACGACCAAAGCCTTGGAGCCATAGTCATCGCCATTGAACCATTGCATAGATTTGAAGCAGCTGACATCAAATCTCGCCACATGACGAGAACCCCTACCTCGCCGCCCCAAAGAGACGGCATGAATCTACATCAGAGCTCCGTCGACACGTCCAGACAGATGAACTCAAGAAGGATTAGAGTCCAGAAGACAAACTCGAAGAAGAAGTGTCGCCATCCGCCCGAGCGCCGCACCTTCAAGAACTAAAAAACCTAACATAAACTACTAAACGGACTGAAGGCATTGGGCCTCCCCACCACCGGCCGCCGGAGCGGCAGGCAGAGGGGAGGCGAATCCACGGGCTCACTGGTGAAGCCTGGAGGGGATAGTTTGCCCTAGCCGTCTAGGGTTGGGGAAGGAAAACGAGAGAAAGTCAACGCTGATTGTATTTCTCCCCTCACCTGATAATTAGTTAATTCAGTTAGTTGACCTATCTGCACTCTATTAAGTCGTCGAGTCCAATACCGTTGTGGTATTTATCACAAGAAAATGAGCTTCTTGCATAAACAAATAAATAAGATTCCAATTTTTTTGAGAAATAAATAAGCTTCAGTGTTACATACCGGTAATAAATAGTAGCATTTGCCTAACATTCCTCGTGTTTTGGCTACTCATTTTCATTATACTTGTTGTGTCCCGAGCAGAAGCTTTTGTAACTTAGTTCATCACTTAGAAAAACTGACGATCACACACAAGGAAAAGGGCGGCCGTATATGAATACTTATTACTTCCTTTGTCTCAAAATAAGTCTTTGTACTAAAGTTAGTATAAAGTTGAGACATTAATTTTGAAACAGATGTGTACTAAGTTTGTATTATAGATAGTATAAAGTTGAGATACTTATTTTGGGACGGGGGTAGTACTAAATAAGAGACACATGTATTTTTGTGACATATTTGAAAATGCATCTATTTCCCTAGTGTGTTTTCATGGTAAATGTCAACCTGATTGGATGGACCGTTGTTTGTTCAAGCATATTTGAGATTAGTCCCTCAAGGTTGCAACTAAGAAGACTAGATGACCCCTACTTCAAGGGCAGACGCCGGGCGCTTTCCGCCCTGTCTCCCTCCAGAATGGGGACGTGAAAATCCTCTGCTGTGGCCTCACCTCGAGGTTACAAAAGCAGATCGGGGCCATCATTGACGTCGACCAGTCTGGGTTCCTGGCGGGAAGGAGCATCTCCGAGAACTTCGTCTATGCCGCCGAAGTGATCCAGAGCTGCCACAAACGAGGGGCGCCTGCCCTCGTGTTCAAGCTGGACTTCGCCAAGGCGTTCGACTCGGTCGACTGGGGGGCGCTACGCCGGATCCTCATGGCGCGCGGCTTCCCCGAGCGGTGGTGCACCTGGATGGACCTGATCTTCGCGTCCTCACGGTCAGCGGTGCTGCTGAACGGCGTGCCCGGGAAGTGGTTCACAGTGCGCCGGCGGCTGCGGCAAGGCGACCCATGCTCACCCTACCTCTTCCTCATCGTCGCCGATGTGCTGCAGCAGATGATCAGGCAAGATGGGGGGCTGTTCCACCCTCTTGTTGATGGCGAGCCCCCTCTGGTGCTGCAATATGCCGATGACACGCTTGTCATCCTTCGCACGGACTCCGGCGCCGCTGCCCGCCTCCGCCGTATCCTCGACGACTTTGCGGCGGCGACGGGGCTGGACATCAACTTCGTCAAAAGCACTCTAGTCCCCATGCACGTTCCCGAGGAGGTGTTGGTGGAGACCGTTGGCGCTCTCGGCTGCGCCGTGCAAGGGTTCCCGCAAGCCTACCTTGGGCTTCCGTTATCGTGGGAGAAGCTCTGCTTCGCAGACTTCCTACCCATGATTGCGAAGGTGGACAAGTATCTGGCTAGATGGAGAGCTCGTCTTCTCTCCCCAGCTGGGCGTTTGGTCCTGATCAACGCTGTTCTTGACGCCCTCCCCACTTACGCCATGGTGGCGATGATGCTCCCGCCTGCGATGATCAAGGAGCTCGACTCGCTCCGTCAGGCCTTCCTCTGGAATGCGGCCGAACGCACCTCTGGAGCGCAATGCCTTGTGGCTTGGGAGCGTGTCTGCAGAACCAAGGCGGAGGGTGGACTGGGCGTCCGAGACCTAGCCACGCAGAATCGCTGTCTGCTGCTCAAGATGCTGCACCGGCTCCACACAGCCTCCTCGTTCTCGAGATGGGCGCTGTGGGTGTGGGCGGAGCTCGACGGCCGCTCCCTTCTCTCGGCAACGGCCGGCAGGAACATGGGGGAGCACAGCAAGGCACTGGCGCGGATGCTTCCGTTGTACCGTGGGATCACCAGGGGGACGGTGCGCGAGGGGAGGCGGACGTCTTTTTGGCTCGACTCCTGGCTCCCGTGTGGGCCTCTCGTGGTGGCTCTTCCGGTGTTGTACTCACACACGACGCTGAAGGAGGCCACGGTGTGGCAGGTACGTGCGCGCGGCCTGGACAGTGTACTGGTGCCCAGGCTTACCACTGCCGGCGCCGTGGAGCGGGCTACCCTTCTGACCCTACTCGGCGACAATGCTACGGAGCCCGGCGATGACGAGCGCACACCGATGCTGTGCTCAGGCGCGCATGGGGCCTCGTGACGGCGGCCGTCTATGCCCTGGAGAGGTTCGGCGGCGTGCAGGCGTCGTTCGCTCCATTCCTCTGGGGGTGCGCTGCTCCCTCCCGCGTTCGCTTCTTCGGGTGGCTCCTGGTGTAAGTGCATCTAGTGCCACCCCTAGTTGGTTTTGGAGTATTGACGACAAACCTAGTTGAGGGACTAATGTGTTTGTGAGAATTGCAGGATAACACAGGTAGAAGTCCCTCATTGATTCGGTTTTACTACCAGAGATGACCCCCAAAAATGTATGAAGACATTGAAGTCAAAGGTGGTATATGAAGATATTCACTTTGAAGACTATGACAAAAGAAGACACGTTATGAAGCCTATGGAGCTCGAAGACTTAGATCTTTCGTAGTTCTCTTTCTTTTGTGTTGAGTCATAGGAACCACCGTACTGTTAAGTGGGGTCCAGGAGAACCAGTCAGAATGACTGAAGTGATGCCTAAACCAAAAACCTATGTCTTCGAGTGAAGACAATGAGAGCGAATCTTGTCCAGAGCCGGACAAGTCAGCTTTGCTTGTAGCCCAAGTAAAGTTGCCATGAGAGTTTGAAATCTGACCGTTGAGACACGTGTCAGTTCCTTAGTGACCCAGGGTCATTTCGGACAAATCAGGTCGGGTTGCCAAGTGGCTATAAATAGCCCACCCCCTACAACCATAACCGGTTGGCTGCTCAGATTTCAGTGCACGGCTTTTGTCGTTTGAGAGCAACCCACCTCGAAGCCTTTGAGAGAAAATTCCTAGCGAGGAGAAAAGCCCTAACCACCCAGAGCCAGAGTAAATTGGGCATCACTTAAGTCTTCTTGTCTGTGTGATCTGAAGACTTATTACACTTGAGGACTGTGAATCCTCCAGACGGTTAGGCGTCGCGTTCAGAGCATCCAAGAGACATTGTGGATTGCCAGTGAACGAAGTCTGTGAAGGTTTGGGATTCTACCTTGAAGACTTTCCAGAGTGATTGGATGAGGACTATGTGACCTTAGCTCAAGGAGAATACGGTGAGGACTTGGTGTCCTGAGCTGCGTGTTCAGGACTGGACTGGGTGTCCGGGACTGTGTGTCCTAAGGTTTAAATACCTAGCCGCTCCAACCAGACGTACAGTTGTCACAGCAACTAGAACTGGTCCAACATATCATTGTCTTCAACGAGTCACTGGTTTCATCTTCACTTCCTTTTACTTATTGTTACTCATTGTGAAGCCATTGCATGCTTGCTATATCTTTTGTCTTCACAACGTAACTGTATAATTTGTTTGGCTTCATAACTTCTTCCTACCTGATCCTATTACACTACAGCTATTTGTCACTGTGCTTTCACTCTATTGATACTTGACCATGGCTTGCCTAGTGTAATCTAACTTCCGCTGCATAGTAATAGGTTATCTCTACTGTTTGTCTTCATAACTTCCACGTTTTGAAGACTTTCATAAAAATCGCGCCTATTCACCCCTCTAGTCGATATAACGCGCACTTTCAATTGGTATCAGAGCAAGGTGCTCCCTTGTTCTGTGTGATTCGGTTTAACCACCTGGAGTTTTAGCTATGTCGACTGCGGGGATAATCAAAGTCTCCGCTGCGTGCCCCGTCTTCGATGGAACTGAATATCCCTACTAGAAGAATAAGATGCGCATGCATCTTGAAGCCATTGACGTCGACCTATGGTATGTCGTCGAGAACGGTGTTCCCAAGGCTGGAGAAGGTGTCACTGCTGCTGATGTCAAGAAGTTCACTCGACTGGACTCTACTGCCAAAAATATCATCTGTGGTCATCTGACAAAAGGACAGTATGGCCGTGTGAGTGCCTTGAAGACATTCAAGCTGGTCTGGGACTGACTCTCCAAGGTCAATGAAGGCATCTCAACCCAGAGAGATCAAAGAATCAGTGTTCTTCGCAACCTCTTCAACCGCTTCAAGCGAAATGACAATGAGAATGTCCAGCACACATTTGACCGGCTCACTGGCATCACAAATGAGCTTCAAGCCCTCGGCGCCACTGAGATCACCAAACATGAAATCGTCAAGACGCTGCTGAGATCACTTGATAGTTCATTTGACATCCTAGCCCTGATGATTCAAGAACGTCCTGATTTCAAGACACTCGATCCGTCTGACATACTTGAGAGGCTCAACACACATGAGTTTCAGCTTTCTGAGAAAAGAGATATCTACGGTCCAAACTATGGGCGAACTCGTGCCTTGAAGGCAAAAGCTGTTTCCTCATCCGAAGAAGAATCTGACAGCAGTTCTGATGATCCTGAAGACATTGGAAGGGAACTTGCAATGCTAGTGAAGAAGTTCCAAAAATTCACCAAGAAGAAAGGCTTCAGAAAATCTTCACGATCAAGCTCAAGGAATGATGAAGCTTCTGCTCATGACTACAAGAAGAAAACATGTCACAAGTGCAAGAAAACTGGACACTTCATCTCTGAGTGTCCACAGTGGGACAATGAGAACAGAAGGAAGAAGAAGAGCAAGGAATATGATTCTGACGACAAAAAGAAGAAAAAATACTCAAAGTCTTCTTCCAAGTCTTCCTCAAAGTCTTCATCACACAAGAAGAGCTCATCAGGCAAGGCACGTGCATTTGTTGGCAAGGAGATGTATTCAGAGGAGGAGTCCGCTTCTGAGGAGGCAGAGGTGGAGTCTGAGGAGGAGTCTGATTCTGGCATTGCGAGTCTGGCTACAGCATATGTCGCCAAGTCCATCTTCAACACTGAAGACAATGACTTCATCACCGACACCGATGCAAATGACAAGAACGACTCCACTCCTACCTACTGCTTCATGGCACGCGGTGCCAAGGTAAACACACGCACTACTCGCTATCAAACATCTAGTGACGATGACTCTGACTGTGATTCAAAACCCAGCTACAAAACACTTGCTAAAATTGCAACTGAACAACAGAAAGCTATGGAACATATTCAAAAACTGTTAGACAGAAGCGATGATCTGTTGGGTGCTGAAATGACTCGATCTGAATCCTTAATTGAAGACATAAAAAATCTTCACGTTAAGTATCAGGAACTTGAAGATCGTTTTGATACTCTCTCAACAACTCATGAAAAGCTTTCCTATGATTATCTTCAAAGGAAGCAAGAACTTGAGAAGTTGAGAGCGGCTCATGAAGATCTTCAAAAGGAAAACGAGTCACTTCGCGTCGAACAGATCAGTTCCGCTCAGGAAGGATTTGAACCACCATGTCTTAAATGCATTGAGCGTGATACTGCTACGTTTGTTGCTGAATGTTCCACTGTTACTGCTGTTGCAATATCTTCAACTGTTGATGTGGTAACTAACCCCTCTGCTGAGGATACCACTGCTATTGCTGATGAGAATGCTAGGTTGAAGACATTGCTTGAAACAGGGATGTACAAAAGTCTTAAAGGACATCAAACATTATGTGATGTCCTCAAGAAGCAGATTCTGAACCGAAACCCTAGGAAAGAGGGTGTTGGGTTCGTAAGGAAAATAAATGCAGATGGCTCTTACTGGAAACCTGAGCAGTACCCCAAAACCACATGGGTTGCTGCAAAGGAACCTTCAGCAGATCCATCCAATTTATCTGGCTTCACATGTGCTAACCCCATTATTATTGATGAATCCTTCGATGCAAACTATAAACTGTTTAAGAATCAGAATGGTGAAGTGTTTGCCAGGTACATTGGTACTAACTGCAGGAATGGACCGCCTATGAAGAAGATCTGGATTCCGAGAAAGTGTCTGGAAGAGCTTCCTGTGAATGTCTTCATGACACCTCACTTGAAGAAGACAAACCTCAGACCAAAGGCTTCATACGGTCCAAAGGCTTCATACAAACAGAGGACTCACCTGAGTCACACTAACGCAAATGTTTTGCAGGGAAACCATACTCAGGCATATGAATATGAGAGCGGTTCATCGAACCATCATGTTCATATGACCAAAAATTATTCTGCTTATTCCTATGAGTATTATTGTCCACCTGCAAGACTATTTGCTAAGGCTTCAAAGCCAAAATTCTCAGATGCTGCACTTAGACTTATTGCTTCTAAGCCACCCTTGAAGATGTGGGTGGTTAAGAAAGCTTAACTCTCTTTTGCAGGGAAAGGTCTCCAGCAGAAAAACAAAATCTTCTGACGCTATTGCTGGGGACCTTAAAAATCTTGTAGGGCGCAAGATAAAATGCCCGAATGGCATCATTATGTACTTCGTTCCTGAATCGCATGCTACTCTCCCTATTAGTCCTAATCTGGATTTAAGTTTTCATAACCCACTGGTTCGTCAAATGTTTTTGCTTCACAATTCTCTTCGTGAAGCCTATCCCCCTAACTGCACTGTAGGGTACGACACCAGCGACTTCAAAGTCTTCAGAATGGATTATTGACAGTGGGTGTACAAATCACATGACTGGCAAAAGAAGCCTTCTTATGGACTCAACCTTACGTCCATCCGACAAGAGCCACATCACATTTGCTGACACTGGTAAAAGTAAGGTATTGGGTCTAGGTAGAGTTGCAATCTCAAAGGATCAACACATGGATAAAGTCATGCTTGTTGAATCCCTTGGCTTCAACTTAATGTCTGTCTCAATGCTTTGCGATTTGAACATGATCGTAATGTTTGGAAAATATTGTTGCCTAGTACTAATGGAATCTGACAAGTCTCTAGTGTTTGAAGGGTATCGGAAAGATGATTTGTATGTGTTAGATTTCTTAGCAGGGCCACAACTTGCAGTATGTCTTCTTGCAAAAGCTTCAGAATGCTATCTTTGGCATCGAAGGCTTGGGCATGCTGGCATGAGGAACCTCCACACCCTTGCGAAGAAGAAGCATGTCATAGGCATCGAGGGCGTCAAGTTCAAGAAAGATCACTTATGCGGTGCCTGTGAAGCAGGGAAGATGACAAGGGCAAAGCATCCTTCGAAGACAATCATGACTACTACTCAACCCTTCGAACTGCTCCACATGGATCTTTTCGGTCCCACTCACTACTCAACTTTTACTACTACTGCTTGCCTCTATGGCTTCGTCATTGTTGATGATTACTCTAGATATACTTGGGTGCACATAATCCTTTACAAGACTGAAGTGCAGGATGTCTTCAGACGCTTCGCCAATCGAGCTATGAACAATTTTGGCGCCAAGATAAAGCACATCAGAAGTGACAATGGCACTGAATTCAAGAATACTGGCCTTGATACATATCTCGATACCTTGGGCATCACACATGAATTCTCAGCTCCGTACACGCCACAGCAGAATGGCGTCGTCGAACGCAAGAACAGAACACTCATTGAGATGGCCAGAACGATGCTAGATGAATACAAGACTCCAAGAAAATTCTGGACTGAAGCCATTGGTACTGCATGTCATACAATCAATCGCGTTTATCTTCACAAGCTTCTGAACAAGACATCTTATGAACTCCTAACTGGCAAGAAGCCAAATGTCAGTTACTTCAGAGTATTTGGCTCAAGGTGCTGGATCAAGGACCCACACCACACCTCAAAGTTTGCACCAAAAGCACATGAGGGCTTTATGCTTGGATATGGAAAGGATTCGCACTCCTACAGAGTCTTCAACCTCTTTCATTACAAAGTTGTTGAAACAGTGGATGTGCAGTTCGATGAGACAAATGGTTCACAAAGAGAGCAACTGCCAAATGTGCTAGATGAAATTCCAGCCAGTGAATCAATCAAGCTTATGGGAACTGGAGAGATTATACCTTCTGAAGCTCATCCTGAAGAAGAACTTATCATCTCAGCACCTGATCAACATGAAGACAATGCTCAGCCTGAAGACATTCCTCCCAACAACAACACAGATCAGCAAGAGCAAAGTCTTCGCCCTGCACATCCTCGTGTGGCCAATGAAGTGCAGATTGACAGAATAATTGACAGCATCAACGCACCTGGTCCACTCACTCGTTCAAGGGCAACTCAGCTAGCAAATTTCTGTGGGCACTTCGCATTTGTCTCAATATCAGAACCCAAGAAAGTTGAAGACGCCTTCATGGAACCTGAATGGATTCAAGCTATGCAAGAAGAGCTTCAACAGTTTGAGCTGAATAATGTATGGGAACTGGTTAAGCGTCCTGATCCACGGAAGCACAACATAATAGGCACCAAATGGATATACCGCAACAAACAAGATGAGCATGGTCAAGTTGTCAGAAACAAAGCTCGTCTCGTTGCTCAAGGATATACTCAAGTGGAGGGCATTGACTTCGATGAAACATTTGCTCCTGTGGCAAGGCTTGAAGCCATACGCATACTGCTAGCCTATGCAAATCATCATAACATACTTCTATATCAAATGGATGTGAAAAGTGCTTTCTCAATGGCAAGATTGAAGAAGAAGTGTATGTTGCACAACCACCTGGCTTTGAAAATCCAAAACATCCTGACATGGTATACAAGCTCAACAAGGCACTGTATGGCCTCAAACAAGCCCCTAGGGCCTGGTATGACACACTCAAATACTTCCTGAAGAGCAAAGTCTTCATACCTGGTTCCCTGGATCCGACTCTTTTCACGAAGACATATGATGGTGAACTGTTTGTGTGCCAAATATATGTGGATGACATTATCTTCGGCTGCACCAATCAGAAGTACAGTGAAGAGTTTGGATATATGATGCAAGAGCAATATCAGATGTCCATGATGGGGGAGCTGAAGTTCTTCCTTGGTCTTCAAATACGACAACAACGCAATGACATCTTCATATCTCAAGAGAAGTATCTCAAAGATTGTCTGAAGAAGTTCGGTATGCAAGACTGCAAAGGCTTCACAACACCAATGCCAGCCAAACATCATCTAGGTCCTGACGACAATGGTAAAGAGTTCGATCAAAAGGTATACCGCTCCATGATTGGTTCTTTGCTTTATTTATGTGCATCTAGGCCAGATATTATGCTTAGTGTTTGCATGTGTGCTCGATTTCAAGCGGCACCAAAGGAGTCGCATCACTTAGCTGTGAAGCGAATTCTTCGATATTTGGCTCACACCCCAACTCTAGGATTATGGTATTCCAAGGGCTCAGAGTTTGATTTGGTTGGATTTTCGGATGCTGATTATGCTGGTGACAAAGTTGATCACAAGTCTACATCAGGCACATGTCACTTTCTGGGACGATCACTTGTATGTTGGTCTTCTAAGAAGCAGAACTGTGTATCTCTCTCCACTGCTGAATCTGAATACATTGCTGCTGGATCTTGCTGCGCTCAGCTTCTGTGGATGAAGCAAACACTCAAGGACTATGGCATTCATCTGAAGCAAGTGCCACTTTACTGCGACAACGAAAGCGCCATCAAGATTGCCAACAACCCAGTTCAGCACTCGAAGACAAAGCACATTGAAATTCGTCATCACTTTCTCAGAGATCATGTTGTGAAGGAAGACATTGATATCATACACGTCAACACTGAAGAGCAATTGGCAGATATCTTCACCAAGCCCTTGGATGAGAAGAGATTTTGCAAGTTACGGTGTGAGCTAAATATCTTGGAATCCTCAAATGTCCTGTGATCAGGCACACATCCTAACACTTATGCATATTGATGACTTAGATGTGCAACACACAAAGTAAAGTATATCTTCAATCAATGAAGACATACATTCTAAGTGTGAATACATTAATGTGGAATTTGACTTCGGAGCACCACGACAATTATGCGCCGTGTCTGGGTCTAATACTTCCTATACGGTGGGTAACGCCACCACCAAACGTTCTATTTTGAAGTGTTTCACTCATGGCGTTACCTTGCAATATCTTCACATTTGGTTTGGCTTCGAACTTAACATGTCTTCATGATTATCTTCACTACGTTGATTATATAGTTATATACATACTAGTGTTCTGTCCTCTACAGCATTCACTTATAGCTATGTCTTCTTGGTTGAATCTTTTGAACTAAGTGAATGTGATCGGACCCTAATCTCTCCATGCTTTCTATCTCAAATTCTATCTCTCCAAGTCATATGCATTCTATTGAAACTGTCGAATGTCTTCACTGCGTCCTTGTCAGCAGAAGATATAGAGACAACCATAAAGTCCGTTTTCAATGCTCATTCCTCCACATAAAATCCGGAGAAGTAGGAACGACCGCCCGACAATCCAGGCGTGCGTGGGATGTGGAACTGCCCCAAAATACCGCATGATGGCCACGTACTACTCAAATGCGAATCGCCAGGGGCACCTGAGTAATAGCACAGTGCCGCCCTTGTGCCTATAAATTCACACTTACCGCGGTCATTATCTCCTTCTTCCACCCTCGCACGAACCCTAGCGCCACCGCTAGCTCTCGACGACGCCGGTGATGAAGCGCTTCGCTGCCGCAACCTCTCCGACGCCGTCCTCACGCCGACCGCGGACATCGTTCTCCCCGCCGTCGCCGTAGGTGCCTTCCGTCGCCAAGTTAGGGCACGGAGGACTGAACTGCTCGGCATCATCTCCCATTCCGTCTAGCAGTTCCAAGTGTGGTAAATAAAACTTCTTTTTACAGCCTCTTTTGATCCCATGGTTCTGTCACTTTCTACCATAAGAAGTTTCTCTTCACATAAGATAGATCTCTCAATCTGCATCTCATAAAATGCCTAGTATATTCACTTGTGCTTCATAAAGTAGTTAGATTCCTCACTTGTACTGATCTGTGGGTTCGTACAAATCTGGAACCAACTTCTTATCTATGAGTGAATGTCTTCGCACGATGAGGTCAATGTCTTCTAAACTGATTAATCTTCAAAACCTTCTGAGAATGCATATGACCTCTTCCCCTTCCCTCGCACCTTAATGCTGTCACAGGTACATGTCCGTGGGAGAATCCTTCGGTTCTCATAGTCTGCATTCATTTGCAGAATTCCTACAGCATCACATAAACTCTCCTGAAGCCAGTTCCTGTTGGTCCAGCAAAAGAAAGCCTTTGAAGCCTTTGAAAGTTTTGAAGCCTTTCAAGCTAAAGTTTATGGCTTCAGAAGCAGCAGCAAGGAAAGGGGGCAGACAAAGACGTGAAGGAACTTCAAAAGATCTGCCTGAAGACCTGGCAGAAATGTATAAAACAGATCCAGAAGAGAGTTATGGGCAGCGCAAGACTCGAATCCAATGGATTCGACGCTATTGGGCAGAACAGTGGTTCAAATACCGCTTCGTCCCTCAGGAGTATGCTGGGAAATGTACCATCAAGAAACCATGGGGGGACATCATTTACAAGAATCTCATACCCAGGACCAGAGACATTGCTCAAGGCTTCTACCCATGCATGGTCCGAGGACCACAGCCTGATGATGCGCATCCGTCGTCACTCCTCTGGTGTCGTGACGACAATCTGTTCAAGCGCAACTTCCAGTTTGCCCAACAATCAGCGAAGCTGAACAAGAAGAAATTTGGGTTAGACTTCAACCCTGGCCCCTCCGCACCAAGGGCAAATGGCACACGCTACGCAGAACCCAATGCCATCGGTCCGTTTGCCAACCTTGAGGGCCTCATCACCCACATCTTAGTCCAAGGGACTGCCGTGAATGACCATCCAGCTGACTCTGAGTCTGATGAAGCTCCTGCTGTACCGAAGCCAAAGCAGTCGAAGAAGCCAAAAGCTTCAAAGACGGCCCCTTCCTCAAAAGTCTCAAGGGCGAAGCCATTGGCAACTGCACCTCCTGAAGACAGTGTGCAGTCTGAAGACGTATCCCGCGTCTCCAAGCCCCAGAAGGCCAAAGTGCCTCAGCCACACACCGGCAAAGAGCTCACAGCCGCTGCCATCCTGCGCAGCGAAGCCATAGATCTGTCAAGTGATGAAGATCTTGGAGATGACGCTCTAGAGCAGCTCATCAAAAGCAAAGAAGAAGCTGAAATCTTCAACAATTTGCCTCTCTTTGATATCGCCATCATCCACAACTTCATCGACGAATGGTTTGCCACACCAGACATAAGCTTCGAAGATCTGCAGCTGCCAGTTGGCCTCAGCGTCGCCTTCCAAGGCGCAATTGCTTTAGAACTTGCCATTGCTCAGCGCATTGTTGAGCTGAAGCAGAAAATTGATCATGAAAAGGCTCAGTTCAAGAAGAATATGGCCAAGCTCAGCGTGCAAGAAGTGAAGAGCTTCAAGACCATGCTGCATGAGCTCAAGGAAAATTTTCTGAAGAAGCGTGCAGAAGCTCAGGGCTCTCGTGAGCGGATGAAGTCTCTGGCAGAACGATGTGTGCAAGCCTACAATGAGGCCGAGAAGCGCAAGGCACTTGGGCGTCCTGGCATCGACCCCAAGATGACCGCGAAGAAGAAGAAGAAGCCTGCTATGGCTGAACCAGAGGCACCTAGGCAAGAAGCGGTTCCAATTGTCTTCCCGACTGCAACGACTGGCTCGAAGCCAAAGAGCCGGTCAACAGCTTCAGAGCTCAAGAAGACGAGAACTGCTGAGGCTGAAGCAAGGAAAAGGAAGAGCTCTGAAGCCTCTCCTACTGCCCCCGGCAAGAAGAAGAGAAAGATCAAGAAATCTCGGGCTGCTCCCATAGAGCCCTTGATAGTTGAACCTATTGCTATGGTGCACCCGAACGCAGAACGTCAACTGACGGTTCATGAGCCTGCTTCCACAGAGGCTCCTGAAGCTGAAGACATACCAGCAGCCGACCCCATTGCTGCTGAAGACATTGGTCATCAGGACAATGTACAAGATGATGCAGCCCTTCCTCAGAATGAACAAAGTGAACTCATCAGCATTGGTCGTCCTTTGACGCCAATTGCACAAGATGCGTCATGGGCGGATCGCCCCCAAGAGGAAGAAGACAATGAGGCCCAGCCCACTCCAACCCCACAGGCGTCTTCTGCATTCCGCAGGCTTCGCAGAGGTCCAAGGCCTCAAGTCTATACTGAAGACATTCCGGCTGCATCAGCCGAAGAAGAAGCATCACAA